>NW_028123889.1:600000-843072 GCF_965194805.1 Balaenoptera borealis | reverse complement strand
GTGGGTCTAGAAATGGTCAATCCAGGTTGCATCACAGCCCCTGAACGCATTGTGTAAGAATTTCTCTCTCTTTCACTGTCTTTGTTTCATGGGTTTTTCAAAGTAATTTATTTTGATAATGGGGTTTAGCTGCTTTTCACTGCTGTGTTTATGCCGCTTTACACCCACTTGACACACTAACAGAGAGATATCAATACATAGGTTTTAAGATTATTACTAGTCAGATATATTCTTGTGCGGTGAATAGGGCGTGTTGAGTCCAGTTCTCTGAGCAAGGAGTAGGTCTTGTCTATTACATATTGGGTTTATGGAACGGTATCTGAGCTAATTTGAAACCCTTGTTTTATGTATCACCCCACCTCACCTTTCCCGTTAAGCAGCCATAGTGTGTTTTCTGCATGTGTGACTCTGTTCTGTTTTGTAATTCAGTTCAAGTGTAACGGGTTTTACATTCCCTCTATAAGTGATACCTTATGAGAAGTGTCCTTTTCTGTGTGACTTATTTCACTTAGAATCGTCGTACCTAAATCCACTCATCATGCTGCTACTAGCCTTATGACATTGATTTCATGGCTGAGTGATATTCCATTGTACATAAGGACCACAACTTCTTTATCCATTTTTCTCTTTCCTGGGATATTGAAGGTGGAATGAAGTGGAGGTCCTTGTCAACAGAGCAGCCCTAAACTTTGGGGTGCTTGTGTCTTGCTGATTTTTCATTTTCCCAATTTATACCCCCATGAGTGGAAGTGCCCTAAGCTCTCTAAGCTGTGTTTTTTAGATGTTTCAGGACACACCGTACACTTCTCCAGAGTGGCTGTTGGCAATTTACATCCCGCCCATCAGTGTAGCAAGGCTCCCATTTCTCCATGGCCTGTCCTGCATTTCTGGTTTTGAGACTTTTTTCAGCATGGCCCTTTTGACCGATGGGTAGCGAGTCTTCTTTGTAGCGCTGATTTGCCTTTCCAGGTTGCTTGGTTGGCCAAAAAGGGCGTATGCGTTTTTTCCTGAATATATTCAGGAAAAAACGCATACGCCCTTTTTGGCCAAGGGCATCATTGTCAACGTTTTGCCGCTTTTCATGTGCTTTAAAGGCGATTCGAATCTACCTCCTGAAATCTGTTTCCTGCAATTCTGCCTTGATTTCAAATCCTCTTCTTTGCCTTCCCTCAATATATTTGTGGACGAGAGTTATCATTTATAACTCTGCAGGTTTGGGAATTGCAGTGCCCTGAAGCTCCATTTTACAACTCGCTTTTTTGGGAGCTGGCCGCAAAAGCGCAGGATGGCTTCAGGCCCTGTTCTGGTTCCGGGGGGGAGGATGAGCCTGTGGTTAATTCTTCTTCCTGATGGGAAAATAGAGTGACCTGTGCCTGTCCCAACACCAAGAGCTAGTCTCTCACTGGTTCCCCGTCTACCCGTTCATCCTCAGGACAAATTGCAACCTGTACGGAACAGGAGGTTAAAGGTGCTGATGCTCCAAGTAGGGAGATTGTTAGTAAAGCGGATGGAATGGCGAACCCGGGCACAAGGAGAAGGGAAATGAGGTGCGTTTTAGAAACCTTTCCCCATCACATGGTGTACCATCTTTTTGTTTTCTCATGCATGTTTTCGACGTAGGAAGATGCCCTTGAACCTGGAGATTTGGGACCCATGCGATGGGTACCATGCAGTATTACTTTAAAGGGTCTGCGTTTGCTCACCCAACCTCACCAAACCTCTCAGCCCCAAGAGTGTCCACCCTTATGTCTCATCCAGCTGTGGGTCTAGATATGGTCAATCCAGGTTGCATCACAGCCCCTGAACGCATTGTGTAAGAATTTCTCTCTCTTTCACTGTCTTTGTTTCATGGGTTTGTAAAAGTAATTTATTTTTATAATGGGGTTTAGCTGCTTTTCACTGCTGTGTTTATGCCGCTTTTCACCCACTTGACACACTAACAGAGAGATATCAATACATAGGTTTTAAGATTATTACTAGTCAGATATATTCTTGTGCGGTGAATAGGGCGTGTTGAGTCCAGTTCTCTGAGCAAGGAGTAGGTCTTGTCTATTACATATTGGGTTTATGGAACGGTATCTGAGCTAATTTGAAACCCTTGTTTTATGTATCACCCCACCTCACCTTTCCCGTTAAGCAGCCATAGTGTGTTTTCTGCATGTGTGACTCTGTTCTGTTTTGTAATTCAGTTCAAGTGTAACGGTTTTTACATTCCCTCTATCAGTGATACCTTATGAGAAGTGTCCTTTTCTGTGTGACTTATTTCACTTAGAATCGTCGTACCTAAATCCACTCATCATGCTGCTATTAGCCTTATGACATTGATTTCATGGCTGAGTGATATTCCATTGTACATAAGGACCACAACTTCTTTCTCCATTTTTCTCCCTCCTGGGATATTGAAGGTGGAATGAAGTGGAGGTCCTTGTCAACAGAGCAGCCCTAAACTTTGGGGTGCTTGTGTCTTGCTGATTTTTCATTTTCCCAATTTATACCCCCATGAGTGGAAGTGCCCTATGCTCTCTAAGCTGTGTTTTTTAGATGTTTCAGGACACACCGTACACTTCTCCAGAGTGGCTGTTGGCAATTTACATCCCGCCCATCAGTGTAGCAAGGCTCCCATTACTCCATGGCCTGTCCTGCATTTCTGGTTTTGAGACTTTTTTCAGCATGGCCCTTTTGACCGATGGGTAGCGAGTCTTCTTTGTAGCCCTGATTTGCCTTTCCAGGTTGCTTGGTTGGCCAAAAAGGGCGTATGCGTTTTTTCCTGAATATATTCAGGAAAAAACGCATACGCCCTTTTTGGCCAAGGGCATCATTGTCAACGTTTTGCCGCTTTTCATGTGCTTTAAAGGCGATTCGAATCTACCTCCTGAAATCTGTTTCCTGCAATTCTGCCTTGATTTCAAATCCTCTTCTTTGCCTTCCCTCAATATATTTGTGGACGAGAGTTATCATTTATAACTCTGCAGGTTTGGGAATTGCAGTGCCCTGAAG
Source organism: Balaenoptera borealis (assembly GCF_965194805.1). Classification (NCBI taxonomy): domain Eukaryota; kingdom Metazoa; phylum Chordata; class Mammalia; order Artiodactyla; family Balaenopteridae; genus Balaenoptera; species Balaenoptera borealis. The sequence goes on along the minus strand of NW_028123889.1, from coordinate 840,075 downwards.
CTCCATTTTACAACTCGCTTTTTTGGGAGCTGGCCGCAAAAGCGCAGGATGGCTTCAGGCCCTGTTCTGGTTCCGGGGGGGAGGATGAGCCTGTGGTTAATTCTTCTTCCTGATGGGAAAATAGAGTGACCTGTGCCTGTCCCAACACCAAGAGCTAGTCTCTCACTGGTTCCCCGTCTACCCGTTCATCCTCAGGACAAATTGCAACCTGTACGGAACAGGAGGTTAAAGGTGCTGATGCTCCAAGTAGGGAGATTGTTAGTAAAGCGGATGGAATGGCGAACCCGGGCACAAGGAGAAGGGAAATGAGGTGCGTTTTAGAAACCTTTCCCCATCACATGGTGTACCATCTTTTTGTTTTCTCATGCATGTTTTCGACGTAGGAAGATGCCCTTGAACCTGGAGATTTGGGACCCATGCGATGGGTACCACGCAGTATTACTTTAAAGGGTCTGCGTTTGCTCACCCAACCTCACCAAACCTCTCAGCCCCAAGAGTGTCCACCCTTATGTCTCATCCAGCTGTGGGTCTAGATATGGTCAATCCAGGTTGCATCACAGCCCCTGAACGCATTGTGTAAGAATTTCTCTCTCTTTCACTGTCTTTGTTTCATGGGTTTGTAAAAGTAATTTATTTTTATAATGGGGTTTAGCTGCTTTTCACTGCTGTGTTTATGCCGCTTTTCACCCACTTGACACACTAACAGAGAGATATCAATACATAGGTTTTAAGATTATTACTAGTCAGATATATTCTTGTGCGGTGAATAGGGCGTGTTGAGTCCAGTTCTCTGAGCAAGGAGTAGGTCTTGTCTATTACATATTGGGTTTATGGAACGGTATCTGAGCTAATTTGAAACCCTTGTTTTATGTATCACCCCACCTCACCTTTCCCGTTAAGCAGCCATAGTGTGTTTTCTGCATGTGTGACTCTGTTCTGTTTTGTAATTCAGTTCAAGTGTAACGGTTTTTACATTCCCTCTATAAGTGATACCTTATGAGAAGTGTCCTTTTCTGTGTGACTTATTTCACTTAGAATCGTCGTACCTAAATCCACTCATCATGCTGCTATTAGCCTTATGACATTGATTTCATGGCTGAGTGATATTCCATTGTACATAAGGACCACAACTTCTTTCTCCATTTTTCTCCCTCCTGGGATATTGAAGGTGGAATGAAGTGGAGGTCCTTGTCAACAGAGCAGCCCTAAACTTTGGGGTGCTTGTGTCTTGCTGATTTTTCATTTTCCCAATTTATACCCCCATGAGTGGAAGTGCCCTATGCTCTCTAAGCTGTGTTTTTTAGATGTTTCAGGACACACCGTACACTTCTCCAGAGTGGCTGTTGGCAATTTACATCCCGCCCATCAGTGTAGCAAGGCTCCCATTACTCCATGGCCTGTCCTGCATTTCTGGTTTTGAGACTTTTTTCAACATGGCCCTTTTGACCGATGGGTAGCGAGTCTTCTTTGTAGCCCTGATTTGCCTTTCCAGGTTGCTTGGTTGGCCAAAAAGGGCGTATGCGTTTTTTCCTGAATATATTCAGGAAAAAACGCTTACGCCCTTTTTGGCCAAGGGCATCATTGTCAATGTTTTGCCGCTTTTCATGTGCTTTAAAGGTGATTCGAATCTACCTCCTGAAATCTGTTTCCTGTATTTCTGCCTTGATTTCAAATCCTCTTCTTTGCCTTCCCTCAATATATTTGTGGACGAGAGTTATCATTTATAACTCTGCAGGTTTGTGAATTGCAGTGCCCTGAAGCTCCATTTTACAACTCGCTTTTTTGGGAGCTGGCCGCAAAAGCGCAGGATGGCTTCAGGCCCTGTTCTGGTTCCGGGGGGAGGATGAGCCTGTGGTTAATTCTTCTTCCTGATGGGAAAATAGAGTGACCTGTGCCTGTCCCAACACCAAGAGCTAGTCTCTCACTGGTTCCCCGTCTACCCGTTCATCCTCAGGACAAATTGCAACCTGTACGGAACAGGAGGTTAAAGGTGCTGATGCTCCAAGTAGGGAGATTGTTAGTAAAGCGGCTGGAATGGCGAACCCGGTCACAAGGAGAAGAGAAATGAGGTGCGTTTTAGAAAACTTTCCCCATCACATGGTGTACCATCTTTTTGTTTTCTCATGCATGTTTTCGATGTAGGAAGATGCCCTTGAACCTGGAGATTTGGGACCCATGCGATGGGTACCACGCAGTATTACTTTAAAGGGTCTGCGTTTGCTCACCCAACCTCACCAAACCTCTCAGCCCCAAGAGTGTCCACCCTTATGTCTCATCCAGCTGTGGGTCTAGATATGGTCAATCCAGGTTGCATCACAGCCCCTGAACGCATTGTGTAAGAATTTCTCTCTCTTTCACTGTCTTTGTTTCATGGGTTTGTAAAAGTAATGTATTTTTTTAATGGGGTTTAGCTGCTTTTCACTGCTGTGTTTATGCCGCGTTACACCCACTTGACACACTAACAGAGAGATATCAATACATAGGTTTTAAGATTATTACTAGTCAGATATATTCTTGTGCGGTGAATAGGGCGTGTTGAGTCCAGTTCTCTGAGCAAGGAGTACGTCTTGTCTATTACATATTGGGTTTATGGAACGGTATCTGAGCTAATTTGAAACCCTTGTTTTATGTATCACCCCACCTCACCTTTCCCGTTAAGCAGCCATAGTGTGTTTTCTGCATGTGTGACTCTGTTCTGTTTTGTAATTCAGTTCAAGTGTAATGGGTTTTACATTCCCTCTATAAGTGATACCTTATGAGAAGTGTCCTTTTCTGTGTGACTTATTTCACTTAGAATCGTCGTACCTAAATCCACTCATCATGCTGCTACTAGCCTTATGACATTGATTTCATGGCTGAGTGATATTCCATTGTACATAAGGACCACAACTTCTTTATCCATTTTTCTCTTTCCTGGGATATTGAAGGTGGAATGAAGTGGAGGTCCTTGTCAACAGAGCAGCCCTAAACTTTGGGGTGCTTGTGTCTTGCTGATTTTTCATTTTCCCAATTTATACCCCCATGAGTGGAAGTGCCCTATGCTCTCTAAGCTGTGTTTTTTAGATGTTTCAGGACACACCGTACACTTCTCCAGAGTGGCTGTTGGCAATTTACATCCCGCCCATCAGTGTAGCAAGGCTCCTATTTCTCCATGGCCTGTGCTGCATTTCTGGTTTTGAGACTTTTTTCAGCATGGCCCTTTTGACCGATGGGTAGCCAGTCTTCTTTGTAGCCCTAATTTGCCTTTCTAGGTTGCTTGGTTGGCCAAAAAGGGCGTATGCATTTTTTCCTGAATATATTCAGGATAAAACGCATACGCCCTTTTTGGCCAAGGGCATCATTGTCAACGTTTTGCCGCTTTTCATGTGCTTTAAAGGCGATTCGAATCTACCTCCTGAAATCTGTTTCCTGCATTTCTGCCTTGATTTCAAATCCTCTTCTTTGCCTTCCCTCAATATATTTGTGGACGAGAGTTGTCATTTATAACTCTGCAGGTTTGTGAATTGCAGTGCCCTGAAGCTCCATTTTACAACTCGCTTTTTTGGAAGCTGGCCGCAAAAGCGCAGGATGGCTTCAGGCCCTGTTCTGGTTCCGGGGGGGAGGATGAGCCTGTGGTTAATTCTTCTTCCTGATGGGAAAATAGAGTGACCTGTGCCTGTCCCAACACCAAGAGCTAGTCTCTCACTGGTTCCCCGTCTACCCGTTCATCCTCAGGACAAATTGCAACCTGTACGGAACAGGAGGTTAAAGGTGCTGATGCTCCAAGTAGGGAGATTGTTAGTAAAGCGGATGGAATGGCGAACCCGGGCACAAGGAGAAGAGAAATGAGGTGCATTTTAGAAACCTTTCCCCATCACATGGTGTACCATCTTTTTGTTTTCTCATGCATGTTTTCGATGTAGGAAGATGCCCTTGAACCTGGAGATTTGGGACCCATGTGATGGGTACCACGCAGTATTACTTTAAAGGGTCTGCGTTTGCTCACCCAACCTCACCAAACCTCTCAGCCCCAAGAGTGTCCACCCTTATGTCTCATCCAGCTGTGGGTCTAGATATGGTCAATCCAGGTTGCATCACAGCCCCTGAACGCATTGTGTAAGAATTTCTCTCTCTTTCACTGTCTTTGTTTCATGGGTTTGTAAAAGTAATTTATTTTTATAATGGGGTTTAGCTGCTTTTCACTGCTGTGTTTATGCCGCTTTTCACCCACTTGACACACTAACAGAGAGATATCAATACATAGGTTTTAAGATTATTACTAGTCAGATATATTCTTGTGCGGTGAATAGGGCGTGTTGAGTCCAGTTCTCTGAGCAAGGAGTAGGTCTTGTCTATTACATATTGGGTTTATGGAACGGTATCTGAGCTAATTTGAAACCCTTGTTTTATGTATCACCCCACCTCACCTTTCCCGTTAAGCAGCCATAGTGTGTTTTCTGCATGTGTGACTCTGTTCTGTTTTGTAATTCAGTTCAAGTGTAACGGTTTTTACATTCCCTCTATAAGTGATACCTTATGAGAAGTGTCCTTTTCTGTGTGACTTATTTCACTTAGAATCGTCGTACCTAAATCCACTCATCATGCTGCTATTAGCCTTATGACATTGATTTCATGGCTGAGTGATATTCCATTGTACATAAGGACCACAACTTCTTTCTCCATTTTTCTCCCTCCAGGGATATTGAAGGTGGAATGAAGTGGAGGTCCTTGTCAACAGAGCAGCCCTAAACTTTGGGGTGCTTGTGTCTTGCTGATTTTTCATTTTCCCAATTTATACCCCCATGAGTGGAAGTGCCCTATGCTCTCTAAGCTGTGTTTTTTAGATGTTTCAGGACACACCGTACACTTCTCCAGAGTGGCTGTTGGCAATTTACATCCCGCCCATCAGTGTAGCAAGGCTCCCATTACTCCATGGCCTGTCCTGCATTTCTGGTTTTGAGACTTTTTTCAACATGGCCCTTTTGACCGATGGGTAGCGAGTCTTCTTTGTAGCCCTGATTTGCCTTTCCAGGTTGCTTGGTTGGCCAAAAAGGGCGTATGCGTTTTTTCCTGAATATATTCAGGAAAAAACGCATACGCCCTTTTTGGCCAAGGGCATCATTGTCAATGTTTTGCCGCTTTTCATGTGCTTTAAAGGTGATTCGAATCTACCTCCTGAAATCTGTTTCCTGTATTTCTGCCTTGATTTCAAATCCTCTTCTTTGCCTTCCCTCAATATATTTGTGGACGAGAGTTATCATTTATAACTCTGCAGGTTTGTGAATTGCAGTGCCCTGAAGCTCCATTTTACAACTCGCTTTTTTGGGAGCTGGCCGCAAAAGCGCAGGATGGCTTCAGGCCCTGTTCTGGTTCCGGGGGGAGGATGAGCCTGTGGTTAATTCTTCTTCCTGATGGGAAAATAGAGTGACCTGTGCCTGTCCCAACACCAAGAGCTAGTCTCTCACTGGTTCCCCGTCTACCCGTTCATCCTCAGGACAAATTGCAACCTGTACGGAACAGGAGGTTAAAGGTGCTGATGCTCCAAGTAGGGAGATTGTTAGTAAAGCGGCTGGAATGGCGAACCCGGTCACAAGGAGAAGAGAAATGAGGTGCGTTTTAGAAAACTTTCCCCATCACATGGTGTACCATCTTTTTGTTTTCTCATGCATGTTTTCGATGTAGGAAGATGCCCTTGAACCTGGAGATTTGGGACCCATGCGATGGGTACCACGCAGTATTACTTTAAAGGGTCTGCGTTTGCTCACCCAACCTCACCAAACCTCTCAGCCCCAAGAGTGTCCACCCTTATGTCTCATCCAGCTGTGGGTCTAGATATGGTCAATCCAGGTTGCATCACAGCCCCTGAACGCATTGTGTAAGAATTTCTCTCTCTTTCACTGTCTTTGTTTCATGGGTTTGTAAAAGTAATGTATTTTTTTAATGGGGTTTAGCTGCTTTTCACTGCTGTGTTTATGCCGCGTTACACCCACTTGACACACTAACAGAGAGATATCAATACATAGGTTTTAAGATTATTACTAGTCAGATATATTCTTGTGCGGTGAATAGGGCGTGTTGAGTCCAGTTCTCTGAGCAAGGAGTACGTCTTGTCTATTACATATTGGGTTTATGGAACGGTATCTGAGCTAATTTGAAACCCTTGTTTTATGTATCACCCCACCTCACCTTTCCCGTTAAGCAGCCATAGTGTGTTTTCTGCATGTGTGACTCTGTTCTGTTTTGTAATTCAGTTCAAGTGTAATGGGTTTTACATTCCCTCTATAAGTGATACCTTATGAGAAGTGTCCTTTTCTGTGTGACTTATTTCACTTAGAATCGTCGTACCTAAATCCACTCATCATGCTGCTACTAGCCTTATGACATTGATTTCATGGCTGAGTGATATTCCATTGTACATAAGGACCACAACTTCTTTATCCATTTTTCTCTTTCCTGGGATATTGAAGGTGGAATGAAGTGGAGGTCCTTGTCAACAGAGCAGCCCTAAACTTTGGGGTGCTTGTGTCTTGCTGATTTTTCATTTTCCCAATTTATACCCCCATGAGTGGAAGTGCCCTATGCTCTCTAAGCTGTGTTTTTTAGATGTTTCAGGACACACCGTACACTTCTCCAGAGTGGCTGTTGGCAATTTACATCCCGCCCATCAGTGTAGCAAGGCTCCTATTTCTCCATGGCCTGTGCTGCATTTCTGGTTTTGAGACTTTTTTCAGCATGGCCCTTTTGACCGATGGGTAGCGAGTCTTCTTTGTAGCGCTGATTTGCCTTTCCAGGTTGCTTGGTTGGCCAAAAAGGGCGTATGCGTTTTTTCCTGAATATATTCAGGAAAAAACGCATACGCCCTTTTTGGCCAAGGGCATCATTGTCAACGTTTTGCCGCTTTTCATGTGCTTTAAAGGCGATTCGAATCTACCTCCTGAAATCTGTTTCCTGCATTTCTGCCTTGATTTCAAATCCTCTTCTTTGCCTTCCCTCAATATATTTGTGGACGAGAGTTGTCATTTATAACTCTGCAGGTTTGTGAATTGCAGTGCCCTGAAGCTCCATTTTACAACTCGCTTTTTTGGAAGCTGGCCGCAAAAGCGCAGGATGGCTTCAGGCCCTGTTCTGGTTCCGGGGGGGAGGATGAGCCTGTGGTTAATTCTTCTTCCTGATGGGAAAATAGAGTGACCTGTGCCTGTCCCAACACCAAGAGCTAGTCTCTCACTGGTTCCCCGTCTACCCGTTCATCCTCAGGACAAATTGCAACCTGTACGGAACAGGAGGTTAAAGGTGCTGATGCTCCAAGTAGGGAGATTGTTAGTAAAGCGGATGGAATGGCGAACCCGGGCACAAGGAGAAGAGAAATGAGGTGCATTTTAGAAACCTTTCCCCATCACATGGTGTACCATCTTTTTGTTTTCTCATGCATGTTTTCGATGTAGGAAGATGCCCTTGAACCTGGAGATTTGGGACCCATGTGATGGGTACCACGCAGTATTACTTTAAAGGGTCTGCGTTTGCTCACCCAACCTCACCAAACCTCTCAGCCCCAAGAGTGTCCACCCTTATGTCTCATCCAGCTGTGGGTCTAGATATGGTCAATCCAGGTTGCATCACAGCCCCTGAACGCATTGTGTAAGAATTTCTCTCTCTTTCACTGTCTTTGTTTCATGGGTTTGTAAAAGTAATTTATTTTTATAATGGGGTTTAGCTGCTTTTCACTGCTGTGTTTATGCCGCTTTACACCCACTTGACACACTAACAGAGAGATATCAATACATAGGTTTTAAGATTATTACTAGTCAGATATATTCTTGTGCGGTGAATAGGGCGTGTTGAGTCCAGTTCTCTGAGCAAGGAGTAGGTCTTGTCTATTACATATTGGGTTTATGGAACGGTATCTGAGCTAATTTGAAACCCTTGTTTTATGTATCACCCCACCTCACCTTTCCCGTTAAGCAGCCATAGTGTGTTTTCTGCATGTGTGACTCTGTTCTGTTTTGTAATTCAGTTCAAGTGTAACGGGTTTTACATTCCCTCTATAAGTGATACCTTATGAGAAGTGTCCTTTTCTGTGTGACTTATTTCACTTAGAATCGTCGTACCTAAATCCACTCATCATGCTGCTACTAGCCTTATGACATTGATTTCATGGCTGAGTGATATTCCATTGTACATAAGGACCACAACTTCTTTATCCATTTTTCTCTTTCCTGGGATATTGAAGGTGGAATGAAGTGGAGGTCCTTGTCAACAGAGCAGCCCTAAACTTTGGGGTGCTTGTGTCTTGCTGATTTTTCATTTTCCCAATTTATACCCCCATGAGTGGAAGTGCCCTAAGCTCTCTAAGCTGTGTTTTTTAGATGTTTCAGGACACACCGTACACTTCTCCAGAGTGGCTGTTGGCAATTTACATCCCGCCCATCAGTGTAGCAAGGCTCCCATTTCTCCATGGCCTGTCCTGCATTTCTGGTTTTGAGACTTTTTTCAGCATGGCCCTTTTGACCGATGGGTAGCGAGTCTTCTTTGTAGCGCTGATTTGCCTTTCCAGGTTGCTTGGTTGGCCAAAAAGGGCGTATGCGTTTTTTCCTGAATATATTCAGGAAAAAACGCATACGCCCTTTTTGGCCAAGGGCATCATTGTCAACGTTTTGCCGCTTTTCATGTGCTTTAAAGGCGATTCGAATCTACCTCCTGAAATCTGTTTCCTGCAATTCTGCCTTGATTTCAAATCCTCTTCTTTGCCTTCCCTCAATATATTTGTGGACGAGAGTTATCATTTATAACTCTGCAGGTTTGGGAATTGCAGTGCCCTGAAGCTCCATTTTACAACTCGCTTTTTTGGGAGCTGGCCGCAAAAGCGCAGGATGGCTTCAGGCCCTGTTCTGGTTCCGGGGGGGAGGATGAGCCTGTGGTTAATTCTTCTTCCTGATGGGAAAATAGAGTGACCTGTGCCTGTCCCAACACCAAGAGCTAGTCTCTCACTGGTTCCCCGTCTACCCGTTCATCCTCAGGACAAATTGCAACCTGTACGGAACAGGAGGTTAAAGGTGCTGATGCTCCAAGTAGGGAGATTGTTAGTAAAGCGGCTGGAATGGCGATCCCGGGCACAAGGAGAAGAGAAATGAGGTGTGTTTTAGAAACCTTTCCCCATCACATGGTGTACCATCTTTTTGTTTTCTCATGCATGTTTTCGATGTAGGAAGATGCCCTTGAACCTGGAGATTTGGGACCCATGCGATGGGTACCACGCAGTATTACTTTAAAGGGTCTGCGTTTGCTCACCCAACCTCACCAAACCTCTCAGCCCCAAGAGTGTCCACCCTTATGTCTCATCCAGCTGTGGGTCTAGAAATGGTCAATCCAGGTTGCATCACAGCCCCTGAACGCATTGTGTAAGAATTTCTCTCTCTTTCACTGTCTTTGTTTCATGGGTTTTTCAAAGTAATTTATTTTTATAATGGGGTTTAGCTGCTTTTCACTGCTGTGTTTATGCCGCTTTACACCCACTTGACACACTAACAGAGAGATATCAATACATAGGTTTTAAGATTATTACTAGTCAGATATATTCTTGTGCGGTGAATAGGGCGTGTTGAGTCCAGTTCTCTGAGCAAGGAGTAGGTCTTGTCTATTACATATTGGGTTTATGGAACGGTATCTGAGCTAATTTGAAACCCTTGTTTTATGTATCACCCCACCTCACCTTTCCCGTTAAGCAGCCATAGTGTGTTTTCTGCATGTGTGACTCTGTTCTGTTTTGTAATTCAGTTCAAGTGTAACGGGTTTTACATTCCCTCTATAAGTGATACCTTATGAGAAGTGTCCTTTTCTGTGTGACTTATTTCACTTAGAATCGTCGTACCTAAATCCACTCATCATGCTGCTACTAGCCTTATGACATTGATTTCATGGCTGAGTGATATTCCATTGTACATAAGGACCACAACTTCTTTATCCATTTTTCTCTTTCCTGGGATATTGAAGGTGGAATGAAGTGGAGGTCCTTGTCAACAGAGCAGCCCTAAACTTTGGGGTGCTTGTGTCTTGCTGATTTTTCATTTTCCCAATTTATACCCCCATGAGTGGAAGTGCCCTAAGCTCTCTAAGCTGTGTTTTTTAGATGTTTCAGGACACACCGTACACTTCTCCAGAGTGGCTGTTGGCAATTTACATCCCGCCCATCAGTGTAGCAAGGCTCCCATTTCTCCATGGCCTGTCCTGCATTTCTGGTTTTGAGACTTTTTTCAGCATGGCCCTTTTGACCGATGGGTAGCGAGTCTTCTTTGTAGCGCTGATTTGCCTTTCCAGGTTGCTTGGTTGGCCAAAAAGGGCGTATGCGTTTTTTCCTGAATATATTCAGGAAAAAACGCATACGCCCTTTTTGGCCAAGGGCATCATTGTCAACGTTTTGCCGCTTTTCATGTGCTTTAAAGGCGATTCGAATCTACCTCCTGAAATCTGTTTCCTGCAATTCTGCCTTGATTTCAAATCCTCTTCTTTGCCTTCCCTCAATATATTTGTGGACGAGAGTTATCATTTATAACTCTGCAGGTTTGGGAATTGCAGTGCCCTGAAGCTCCATTTTACAACTCGCTTTTTTGGGAGCTGGCCGCAAAAGCGCAGGATGGCTTCAGGCCCTGTTCTGGTTCCGGGGGGGAGGATGAGCCTGTGGTTAATTCTTCTTCCTGATGGGAAAATAGAGTGACCTGTGCCTGTCCCAACACCAAGAGCTAGTCTCTCACTGGTTCCCCGTCTACCCGTTCATCCTCAGGACAAATTGCAACCTGTACGGAACAGGAGGTTAAAGGTGCTGATGCTCCAAGTAGGGAGATTGTTAGTAAAGCGGCTAGAATGGCGATCCCGGGCACAAGGAGAAGAGAAATGAGGTGTGTTTTAGAAACCTTTCCCCATCACATGGTGTACCATCTTTTTGTTTTCTCATGCATGTTTTCGATGTAGGAAGATGCCCTTGAACCTGGAGATTTGGGACCCATGCGATGGGTACCACGCAGTATTACTTTAAAGGGTCTGCGTTTGCTCACCCAACCTCACCAAACCTCTCAGCCCCAAGAGTGTCCACCCTTATGTCTCATCCAGCTGTGGGTCTAGAAATGGTCAATCCAGGTTGCATCACAGCCCCTGAACGCATTGTGTAAGAATTTCTCTCTCTTTCACTGTCTTTGTTTCATGGGTTTTTCAAAGTAATTTATTTTTATAATGGGGTTTAGCTGCTTTTCACTGCTGTGTTTATGCCGCTTTACACCCACTTGACACACTAACAGAGAGATATCAATACATAGGTTTTAAGATTATTACTAGTCAGATATATTCTTGTGCGGTGAATAGGGCGTGTTGAGTCCAGTTCTCTGAGCAAGGAGTAGGTCTTGTCTATTACATATTGGGTTTATGGAACGGTATCTGAGCTAATTTGAAACCCTTGTTTTATGTATCACCCCACCTCACCTTTCCCGTTAAGCAGCCATAGTGTGTTTTCTGCATGTGTGACTCTGTTCTGTTTTGTAATTCAGTTCAAGTGTAACGGTTTTTACATTCCCTCTATAAGTGATACCTTATGAGAAGTGTCCTTTTCTGTGTGACTTATTTCACTTAGAATCGTCGTACCTAAATCCACTCATCATGCTGCTATTAGCCTTATGACATTGATTTCATGGCTGAGTGATATTCCATTGTACATAAGGACCACAACTTCTTTCTCCATTTTTCTCCCTCCTGGGATATTGAAGGTGGAATGAAGTGGAGGTCCTTGTCAACAGAGCAGCCCTAAACTTTGGGGTGCTTGTGTCTTGCTGATTTTTCATTTTCCCAATTTATACCCCCATGAGTGGAAGTGCCCTATGCTCTCTAAGCTGTGTTTTTTAGATGTTTCAGGACACACCGTACACTTCTCCAGAGTGGCTGTTGGCAATTTACATCCCGCCCATCAGTGTAGCAAGGCTCCCATTACTCCATGGCCTGTCCTGCATTTCTGGTTTTGAGACTTTTTTCAGCATGGCCCTTTTGACCGATGGGTAGCGAGTCTTCTTTGTAGCCCTGATTTGCCTTTCCAGGTTGCTTGGTTGGCCAAAAAGGGCGTATGCGTTTTTTCCTGAATATATTCAGGAAAAAACGCATACGCCCTTTTTGGCCAAGGGCATCATTGTCAACGTTTTGCCGCTTTTCATGTGCTTTAAAGGCGATTCGAATCTACCTCCTGAAATCTGTTTCCTGCAATTCTGCCTTGATTTCAAATCCTCTTCTTTGCCTTCCCTCAATATATTTGTGGACGAGAGTTATCATTTATAACTCTGCAGGTTTGTGAATTGCAGTGCCCTGAAGCTCCATTTTACAACTCGCTTTTTTGGGAGCTGGCCGCAAGAGCGCAGGATGGCTTCAGGCCCTGTTTTGGTTCCGGGGGGAGGATGAGCCTGTGGTTAATTCTTCTTCCTGATGGGAAAATAGAGTGACCTGTGCCTGTCCCAACACCAAGAGCTAGTCTCTCACTGGTTCCCCGTCTACCCGTTCATCCTCAGGACAAATTGCAACCTGTACGGAACAGGAGGTTAAAGGTGCTGATGCTCCAAGTAGGGAGATTGTTAGTAAAGCGGCTGGAATGGCGAACCCGGTCACAAGGAGAAGAGAAATGAGGTGCGTTTTAGAAAACTTTCCCCATCACATGGTGTACCATCTTTTTGTTTTCTCATGCATGTTTTCGATGTAGGAAGATGCCCTTGAACCTGGAGATTTGGGACCCATGCGATGGGTACCACACAGTATTACTTTAAAGGGTCTGCGTTTGCTCACCCAACCTCACCAAACCTCTCAGCCCCAAGAGTGTCCACCCTTATGTCTCATCCAGCTGTGGGTCTAGATATGGTCAATCCAGGTTGCATCACAGCCCCTGAACGCATTGTGTAAGAATTTCTCTCTCTTTCACTGTCTTTGTTTCATGGGTTTGTAAAAGTAATTTATTTTTTTAATGGGGTTTAGCTGCTTTTCACTGCTGTGTTTATGCCGCTTTACACCCACTTGACACACTAACAGAGAGATATCAATACATAGGTTTTAAGATTATTACTAGTCAGATATATTCTTGTGCGGTGAATAGGGCGTGTTGAGTCCAGTTCTCTGAGCAAGGAGTACGTCTTGTCTATTACATATTGGGTTTATTGAACGGTATCTGAGCTAATTTGAAACCCTTGTTTTATGTATCACCCCACCTCACCTTTCCCGTTAAGCAGCCATAGTGTGTTTTCTGCATGTGTGACTCTGTTCTGTTTTGTAATTCAGTTCAAGTGTAACGGGTTTTACATTCCCTCTATAAGTGATACCTTATGAGAAGTGTCCTTTTCTGTGTGACTTATTTCACTTAGAATCGTCGTACCTAAATCCACTCATCATGCTGCTATTAGCCTTATGACATTGATTTCATGGCTGAGTGATATTCCATTGTACATAAGGACCACAACTTCTTTATCCATTTTTCTCTTTCCTGGGATATTGAAGGTGGAATGAAGTGGAGGTCCTTGTCAACAGAGCAGCCCTCAACTTTGGGGTGCTTGTGTCTTGCTGATTTTTCATTTTCCCAATTTATACCCCCATGAGTGGAAGTGCCCTAAGCTCTCTAAGCTGTGTTTTTTAGATGTTTCAGGACACACCGTACACTTCTCCAGAGTGGCTGTTGGCAATTTACATCCCGCCCATCAGTGTAGCAAGGCTCCCATTTCTCCATGGCCTGTCCTGCATTTCTGGTTTTGAGACTTTTTTCAGCATGGCCCTTTTGACCGATGGGTAGCGAGTCTTCTTTGTAGCGCTGATTTGCCTTTCCAGGTTGCTTGGTTGGCCAAAAAGGGCGTATGAGTTTTTTCCTGAATATATTCAGGAAAAAACGCATACGCCCTTTTTGGCCAAGGGCATCATTGTCAACGTTTTGCCGCTTTTCATGTGCTTTAAAGGCGATTCTAATCTACCTCCTGAAATCGGTTTCCTGCAATTCTGCCTTGATTTCAAATCCTCTTCTTTGCCTTCCCTCAATATATTTGTGGACGAGAGTTATCATTTATAACTCTGCAGGTTTGTGAATTGCAGTGCTCTGAACCTCCATTTTACAACTCGCTTTTTTGGAAGCTGGCCGCAAAAGCGCAGGATGGCTTCAGGCCCTGTTCTGGTTCCGGGGGGGAGGATGAGCCTGTGGTTAATTCTTCTTCCTGATGGGAAAATAGAGTGACCTGTGCCTGTCCCAACACCAAGAGCTAGTCTCTCACTGGTTCCCCGTCTACCCGTTCATCCTCAGGACAAATTGCAACCTGTACGGAACAGGAGGTTAAAGGTGCTGATGCTCCAAGTAGGGAGATTGTTAGTAAAGCGGATGGAATGGCGAACCCGGGCACAAGGAGAAGGGAAATGAGGTGCGTTTTAGAAACCTTTCCCCATCACATGGTGTACCATCTTTTTGTTTTCTCATGCATGTTTTCGACGTAGGAAGATGCCCTTGAAACTGGAGATTTGGGACCCATGCGATGGGTACCACGCAGTATTACTTTAAAGGGTCTGCGTTTGCTCACCCAACCTCACCAAACCTCTCAGCCCCAAGAGTGTCCACCCTTATGTCTCATCCAGCTGTGGGTCTAGATATGGTCAATCCAGGTTGCATCACAGCCCCTGAACGCATTGTGTAAGAATTTCTCTCTCTTTCACTGTCTTTGTTTCATGGGTTTGTAAAAGTAATTTATTTTTATAATGGGGTTTAGCTGCTTTTCACTGCTGTGTTTATGCCGCTTTTCACCCACTTGACACACTAACAGAGAGATATCAATACATAGGTTTTAAGATTATTACTAGTCAGATATATTCTTGTGCGGTGAATAGGGCGTGTTGAGTCCAGTTCTCTGAGCAAGGAGTAGGTCTTGTCTATTACATATTGGGTTTATGGAACGGTATCTGAGCTAATTTGAAACCCTTGTTTTATGTATCACCCCACCTCACCTTTCCCGTTAAGCAGCCATAGTGTGTTTTCTGCATGTGTGACTCTGTTCTGTTTTGTAATTCAGTTCAAGTGTAACGGGTTTTACATTCCCTCTATAAGTGATACCTTATGAGAAGTGTCCTTTTCTGTGTGACTTATTTCACTTAGAATCGTCGTACCTAAATCCACTCATCATGCTGCTACTAGCCTTATGACATTGATTTCATGGCTGAGTGATATTCCATTGTACATAAGGACCACAACTTCTTTATCCATTTTTCTCTTTCCTGGGATATTGAAGGTGGAATGAAGTGGAGGTCCTTGTCAACAGAGCAGCCCTAAACTTTGGGGTGCTTGTGTCTTGCTGATTTTTCATTTTCCCAATTTATACCCCCATGAGTGGAAGTGCCCTAAGCTCTCTAAGCTGTGTTTTTTAGATGTTTCAGGACACACCGTACACTTCTCCAGAGTGGCTGTTGGCAATTTACATCCCGCCCATCAGTGTAGCAAGGCTCCCATTTCTCCATGGCCTGTCCTGCATTTCTGGTTTTGAGACTTTTTTCAGCATGGCCCTTTTGACCGATGGGTAGCCAGTCTTCTTTGTAGCCCTAATTTGCCTTTCTAGGTTGCTTGGTTGGCCAAAAAGGGCGTATGCATTTTTTCCTGAATATATTCAGGATAAAACGCATACGCCCTTTTTGGCCAAGGGCATCATTGTCAACGTTTTGCCGCTTTTCATGTGCTTTAAAGGCGATTCGAATCTACCTCCTGAAATCTGTTTCCTGCATTTCTGCCTTGATTTCAAATCCTCTTCTTTGCCTTCCCTCAATATATTTGTGGACGAGAGTTGTCATTTATAACTCTGCAGGTTTGTGAATTGCAGTGCCCTGAAGCTCCATTTTACAACTCGCTTTTTTGGAAGCTGGCCGCAAAAGCGCAGGATGGCTTCAGGCCCTGTTCTGGTTCCGGGGGGGAGGATGAGCCTGTGGTTAATTCTTCTTCCTGATGGGAAAATAGAGTGACCTGTGCCTGTCCCAACACCAAGAGCTAGTCTCTCACTGGTTCCCCGTCTACTCGTTCATCCTCAGGACAAATTGCAACCTGTACGGAACAGGAGGTTAAAGGTGCTGATGCTCCAAGTAGGGAGATTGTTAGTAAAGCTGCTGGAATGGCGATCCCGGGCACAAGGAGAAGAGAAATGAGGTGTGTTTTAGAAACCTTTCCCCATCACATGGTGTACCATCTTTTTGTTTTCTCATGCATGTTTTCGATGTAGGAAGATGCCCTTGAACCTGGAGATTTGGGACCCATGCGATGGGTACCACGCAGTATTACTTTAAAGGGTCTGCGTTTGCTCACCCAACCTCACCAAACCTCTCAGCCCCAAGAGTGTCCACCCTTATGTCTCATCCAGCTGTGGGTCTAGAAATGGTCAATCCAGGTTGCATCACAGCCCCTGAACGCATTGTGTAAGAATTTCTCTCTTTTTCACTGTCTTTGTTTCATGGGTTTTTCAAAGTAATTTATTTTGATAATGGGGTTTAGCTGCTTTTCACTGCTGTGTTTATGCCGCTTTACACCCACTTGACACACTAACAGAGAGATATCAATACCTAGGTTTTAAGATTATTACTAGACAGATATATTCTTGTGCGGTGAATAGGGCGTGTTGAGTCCAGTTCTCTGAGCAAGGAGTAGGTCTTATCTATTACATATTGGTTTTATGGAACGGTATCTGAGCTAATTTGAAACCTTTGTTTTATGTATCACCCCACCTCACCTTTCCCGTTAAGCAGCCATAGTGTGTTTTCTGCATGTGTGACTCTGTTCTGTTTTGTAATTCAGTTCAAGTGTAACGGTTTTTACATTCCCTCTATAAGTGATACATTATGAGAAGTGTCCTTTTCTGTGTGACTTATTTCACTTAGAATCGTCGTACCTAAATCCACTCATCATGCTGCTACTAGCCTTATGACATTGATTTCATGGCTGAGTGATATTCCATTGTACATAAGGACCAAAACTTCTTTATCCATTTTTCTCTTTCCTGGGATATTGAAGGTGGAATGAAGTGGAGGTCCTTGTCAACAGAGCAGCCCTAAACTTTGGGGTGCTTGTGTCTTGCTGATTTTTCATTTTCCCAATGTATACCCCCATGAGTGGAAGTGCCCTATGCTCTGTAGCTTTGCTTTTTAGACGTTTCAGGACTCACCGTACACTTCTCCAGAGTGGCTGTTGGCAATTTACATCCCGCCCATCAGTGTAGCAAGGCTCCCATTTCTCCATGGCCTGTCCTGCATTTCTGGTTTTGACACTTTTTTCAGCATGGCCATTTTGACCAATGGGTAGCGAGACTTCTTTGTAGCGCTGATTTGCCTTTCCAGGTTGCTTGGTTGGCCAAAAAGGGCGTATGCGTTTTTTCCTGAATATATTCAGGAAAAAACGCATACGCCCTTTTTGGCCAAGGGCATCATTGTCAACGTTTTGCCGCTTTTCATGTGCTTTAAAGGCGATTCGAATCTACCTCCTGAAATCTGTTTCCTGCAATTCTGCCTTGATTTCAAATCCTCTTCTTTGCCTTCCCTCAATATATTTGTGGACGAGAGTTATCATTTATAACTCTGCAGGTTTGTGAATTGCAGTGCCCTGAACCTCCATTTTACAACTCGCCTTTTTGGGAGATGGCCGCAAAAGCGCAGGATGGCTTCAGGCCCTGTTCTGGTTCCGGGGGGCAGGATGAGCCTGAGGTTAATTCTTCTTCCTGATGGGAAAATAGAGTGACCTCTGCATGTCCCAACACCAAGAGCTAGTCTCTCATTGGTTCCATGTCTTCTCGTTCATCCTCAGGACAAATTGCAACCTGTACGGAACAGGAGGTTAAAGATGCTGATGCTCCAAGTAGGGAGATTGCTAGTAAAGCGGCTGTTATGGCGAACCCGGGCACAAGGAGATGAGAAATGAGGTACGTTTTAGAAACCTTTCCCCATCACACGGTGTACCATCTTCTGGGTTTCTCATGCATGTTTTCGATGTAGCAAGATGCCCTTGAACCTGGAGATTTGGGACCCATGCGATGGGTACCACGCAGTATTACTTTAAAGGGTCTGCGTTTGCTCACCCAACCTCACCAAACCTCTCAGCCCCAAGAGTGTCCACCCTTATGTCTCATCCAGCTGTGGGTCTAGATATGGTCAATCCAGGTTGCATCACAGCCCCTGAACGCATTGTGTAAGAATTTCGCTCTCTTTCACTGTCTTTGTTTCATGGGTTTGTAAAAGTAATTTATTTTTATAATGGGGTTTAGCTGCTTTTCACTGCTGTGTTTATGCCGCTTTACACCCATTTGACACACTAACAGAGAGATATCAATACATAGGTTTTAAGATTATTACTAGTCAGATATATTCTTGTGCGGTGAATAGGGCGTGTTGAGTCCAGTTCTCTGAGCAAGGAGTAGGTCTTGTCTATTACATATTGGTTTTATGGAACGGTATCTGAGCTAATTTGAAACCCTTGTTTTATGTATCACCCCACCTCACCTTTCCCGTTAAGCAGCCATAGTGTGTTTTCTGCATGTGTGACTCTGTTCTGTTTTGTAATTCAGTTCAAGTGTAACGGTTTTTACATTCCCTCTATCAGTGATACCTTATGAGAAGTGTCCTTTTCTGTGTGACTTATTTCACTTAGAATCGTCGTACCTAAATCCACTCATCATGCTGCTACTAGCCTTATGACATTGATTTCATGGCTGAGTGATATTCCATTGTACATAAGGACCACAACACCTTTATCCATTTTTCTCTTTCCTGGGATATTTAAGGTGGAATGAAGTGGAGGTCCTGGTCAACAGAGCAGCCCTAAACTTTGGGGTGCTTGTGTCTTGCTGATTTTTCATTTTCCCAATTTATACCCCCATGAGTGGAAGTGCCCTATGCTCTCTAAGCTGTGTTTTTTAGATGTTTCAGGACACACCGTACTCTTCTCCAGAGTGGCTGTTGGCAATTTACATCCCGCCCATCAGTGTAGCAAGGCTCCCATTTCTCCATGGCCTGTCCTGCATTTCTGGTTTTGACACTTTTTTCAGCATGGCCCTTTTAACCGATGGGAACCGAGACTTTTTTGTAGCGCTGATTTGCCTTTCCAGGTTGCTTGGTTGGCCAAAAAGGGCGTATGCGTTTTTTCCTGAATATATTCAGGATAAAACGCATACGCCCTTTTTCGCCAAGGGCATCATTGTCAACGTTTTGCCGCTTTTCATGTGCTTTAAAGGCGATTCGAATCTACCTCCTGAAATCTGTTTCCTGCAATTCTGCCTTGATTTCAAATCCTCTTCTTTGCCTTCCCTCAATATATTTGTGGACGAGAGTTATCATTTATAACTCTGCAGGTTTGTGAATTGCAGTGCCCTGAACCTCCATTTTACAACTCGCCTTTTTGGGAGATGGCCGCAAAAGCGCAGGATGGCTTCAGGCCCTGTTCTGGTTCCGGGGGTCAGGCTGAGCCTGTGGTTAATTCTTCTTCCTGATGGGAAAATAGAGTGACCTCTGCATGTCCCAACACCAAGAGCTAGTCTCTCATTGGTTCCATGTCTTCTCGTTCATCCTCAGGACAAATTGCAACCTGTACGGAACAGGAGGTTAAAGGTGCTGATGCTCCAAGTAGGGAGATTGCTAGTAAAGTGGCTGGAATGGCGAACCCGAGCACCAGGAGATGAGAAATGACGTGCGTTTTAGAAACCTTTCCCCATCACACGGTGTACCATCTTCTGGGTTTCTCATGCATGTTTTCAATGTAGGAAGATGCCCTTGAACCTGGAGATTTGGGACCCATGCGATGGGTACCACGCAGTATTACTTTAAAGGGTCTGCGTTTGCTCACCCAACCTCACCAAACCTCTCAGCCCCAAGAGTGTCCACCCTTATGTCTCATCCAGCTGTGGGTCTAGATATGGTCAATCCAGGTTGCATCACAGCCCCTGAACGCATTGTGTAAGAATTTCGCTCTCTTTCACTGTCTTTGTTTCATGGGTTTTTCAAAGTAATTTATTTTTATAATGGGGTTTAGCTGCTTTTCACTGCTGTGTTTATGCCGCTTTACACCCACTTGACACACTAACAGAGAGATATCAATACATAGGTTTTAAGATTATTACTAGTCAGATATATTCTTGTGCGGTGAATAGGGCGTGTTGAGTCCAGTTCTCTGAGCAAGGAGTACGTCTTGTCTATTACATATTGGGTTTATTGAACGGTATCTGAGCTAATTTGAAACCCTTGTTTTATGTATCACCCCACCTCACCTTTCCCGTTAAGCAGCCATAGTGTGTTTTCTGCATGTGTGACTCTGTTCTGTTTTGTAATTCAGTTCAAGTGTAACGGGTTTTACATTCCCTCTATAAGTGATACCTTATGAGAAGTGTCCTTTTCTGTGTGACTTATTTCACTTAGAATCGTCGTACCTAAATCCACTCATCATGCTGCTATTAGCCTTATGACATTGATTTCATGGCTGAGTGATATTCCATTGTACATAAGGACCACAACTTCTTTATCCATTTTTCTCTTTCCTGGGATATTGAAGGTGGAATGAAGTGGAGGTCCTTGTCAACAGAGCAGCCCTAAAGTTTGGGGTGCTTGTGTCTTGCTGATTTTTCATTTTCCCAATTTATACCCCCATGAGTGGAAGTGCCCTAAGCTCTCTAAGCTGTGTTTTTTAGATGTTTCAGGACACACCGTACACTTCTCCAGAGTGGCTGTTGGCAATTTACATCCCGCCCATCAGTGTAGCAAGGCTCCCATTTCTCCATGGCCTGTCCTGCATTTCTGGTTTTGAGACTTTTTTCAGCATGGCCCTTTTGACCGATGGGTAGCGAGTCTTCTTTGTAGCGCTGATTTGCCTTTCCAGGTTGCTTGGTTGGCCAAAAAGGGCGTATGCGTTTTTTCCTGAATATATTCAGGAAAAAACGCATACGCCCTTTTTGGCCAAGGGCATCATTGTCAACGTTTTGCCGCTTTTCATGTGCTTTAAAGGCGATTCTAATCTACCTCCTGAAATCGGTTTCCTGCAATTCTGCCTTGATTTCAAATCCTCTTCTTTGCCTTCCCTCAATATATTTGTGGACGAGAGTTATCATTTATAACTCTGCAGGTTTGTGAATTGCAGTGCTCTGAACCTCCATTTTACAACTCGCTTTTTTGGAAGCTGGCCGCAAAAGCGCAGGATGGCTTCAGGCCCTGTTCTGGTTCCGGGGGGGAGGATGAGCCTGTGGTTAATTCTTCTTCCTGATGGGAAAATAGAGTGACCTGTGCCTGTCCCAACACCAAGAGCTAGTCTCTCACTGGTTCCCCGTCTACCCGTTCATCCTCAGGACAAATTGCAACCTGTACGGAACAGGAGGTTAAAGGTGCTGATGCTCCAAGTAGGGAGATTGTTAGTAAAGCGGATGGAATGGCGAACCCGGGCACAAGGAGAAGGGAAATGAGGTGCGTTTTAGAAACCTTTCCCCATCACATGGTGTACCATCTTTTTGTTTTCTCATGCATGTTTTCGACGTAGGAAGATGCCCTTGAACCTGGAGATTTGGGACCCATGCGATGGGTACCACGCAGTATTACTTTAAAGGGTCTGCGTTTGCTCACCCAACCTCACCAAACCTCTCAGCCCCAAGAGTGTCCACCCTTATGTCTCATCCAGCTGTGGGTCTAGATATGGTCAATCCAGGTTGCATCACAGCCCCTGAACGCATTGTGTAAGAATTTCTCTCTCTTTCACTGTCTTTGTTTCATGGGTTTGTAAAAGTAATTTATTTTTATAATGGGGTTTAGCTGCTTTTCACTGCTGTGTTTATGCCGCTTTTCACCCACTTGACACACTAACAGAGAGATATCAATACATAGGTTTTAAGATTATTACTAGTCAGATATATTCTTGTGCGGTGAATAGGGCGTGTTGAGTCCAGTTCTCTGAGCAAGGAGTAGGTCTTGTCTATTACATATTGGGTTTATGGAACGGTATCTGAGCTAATTTGAAACCCTTGTTTTATGTATCACCCCACCTCACCTTTCCCGTTAAGCAGCCATAGTGTGTTTTCTGCATGTGTGACTCTGTTCTGTTTTGTAATTCAGTTCAAGTGTAACGGGTTTTACATTCCCTCTATAAGTGATACCTTATGAGAAGTGTCCTTTTCTGTGTGACTTATTTCACTTAGAATCGTCGTACCTAAATCCACTCATCATGCTGCTACTAGCCTTATGACATTGATTTCATGGCTGAGTGATATTCCATTGTACATAAGGACCACAACTTCTTTATCCATTTTTCTCTTTCCTGGGATATTGAAGGTGGAATGAAGTGGAGGTCCTTGTCAACAGAGCAGCCCTAAACTTTGGGGTGCTTGTGTCTTGCTGATTTTTCATTTTCCCAATTTATACCCCCATGAGTGGAAGTGCCCTAAGCTCTCTAAGCTGTGTTTTTTAGATGTTTCAGGACACACCGTACACTTCTCCAGAGTGGCTGTTGGCAATTTACATCCCGCCCATCAGTGTAGCAAGGCTCCCATTTCTCCATGGCCTGTCCTGCATTTCTGGTTTTGAGACTTTTTTCAGCATGGCCCTTTTGACCGATGGGTAGCCAGTCTTCTTTGTAGCCCTAATTTGCCTTTCTAGGTTGCTTGGTTGGCCAAAAAGGGCGTATGCATTTTTTCCTGAATATATTCAGGATAAAACGCATACGCCCTTTTTGGCCAAGGGCATCATTGTCAACGTTTTGCCGCTTTTCATGTGCTTTAAAGGCGATTCGAATCTACCTCCTGAAATCTGTTTCCTGCATTTCTGCCTTGATTTCAAATCCTCTTCTTTGCCTTCCCTCAATATATTTGTGGACGAGAGTTGTCATTTATAACTCTGCAGGTTTGTGAATTGCAGTGCCCTGAAGCTCCATTTTACAACTCGCTTTTTTGGAAGCTGGCCGCAAAAGCGCAGGATGGCTTCAGGCCCTGTTCTGGTTCCGGGGGGGAGGATGAGCCTGTGGTTAATTCTTCTTCCTGATGGGAAAATAGAGTGACCTGTGCCTGTCCCAACACCAAGAGCTAGTCTCTCACTGGTTCCCCGTCTACTCGTTCATCCTCAGGACAAATTGCAACCTGTACGGAACAGGAGGTTAAAGGTGCTGATGCTCCAAGTAGGGAGATTGTTAGTAAAGCTGCTGGAATGGCGATCCCGGGCACAAGGAGAAGAGAAATGAGGTGTGTTTTAGAAACCTTTCCCCATCACATGGTGTACCATCTTTTTGTTTTCTCATGCATGTTTTCGATGTAGGAAGATGCCCTTGAACCTGGAGATTTGGGACCCATGCGATGGGTACCACGCAGTATTACTTTAAAGGGTCTGCGTTTGCTCACCCAACCTCACCAAACCTCTCAGCCCCAAGAGTGTCCACCCTTATGTCTCATCCAGCTGTGGGTCTAGAAATGGTCAATCCAGGTTGCATCACAGCCCCTGAACGCATTGTGTAAGAATTTCTCTCTCTTTCACTGTCTTTGTTTCATGGGTTTTTCAAAGTAATTTATTTTTATAATGGGGTTTAGCTGCTTTTCACTGCTGTGTTTATGCCGCTTTACACCCACTTGACACACTAACAGAGAGATATCAATACCTAGGTTTTAAGATTATTACTAGACAGATATATTCTTGTGCGGTGAATAGGGCGTGTTGAGTCCAGTTCTCTGAGCAAGGAGTAGGTCTTATCTATTACATATTGGTTTTATGGAACGGTATCTGAGCTAATTTGAAACCTTTGTTTTATGTATCACCCCACCTCACCTTTCCCGTTAAGCAGCCATAGTGTGTTTTCTGCATGTGTGACTCTGTTCTGTTTTGTAATTCAGTTCAAGTGTAACGGTTTTTACATTCCCTCTATAAGTGATACATTATGAGAAGTGTCCTTTTCTGTGTGACTTATTTCACTTAGAATCGTCGTACCTAAATCCACTCATCATGCTGCTACTAGCCTTATGACATTGATTTCATGGCTGAGTGATATTCCATTGTACATAAGGACCACAACTTCTTTATCCATTTTTCTCTTTCCTGGGATATTGAAGGTGGAATGAAGTGGAGGTCCTTGTCAACAGAGCAGCCCTAAACTTTGGGGTGCTTGTGTCTTGCTGCTTTTTCATTTTCCCAATGTATACCCCCATGAGTGGAAGTGCCCTATGCTCTGTAGCTTTGCTTTTTAGACGTTTCAGGACTCACCGTACACTTCTCCAGAGTGGCTGTTGGCAATTTACATCCCGCCCATCAGTGTAGCAAGGCTCCCATTTCTCCATGGCCTGTCCTGCATTTCTGGTTTTGACACTTTTTTCAGCATGGCCATTTTGACCAATGGGTAGCGAGACTTCTTTGTAGCGCTGATTTGCCTTTCCAGGTTGCTTGGTTGGCCAAAAAGGGCGTATGCGTTTTTTCCTGAATATATTCAGGAAAAAACGCATACGCCCTTTTTGGCCAAGGGCATCATTGTCAACGTTTTGCCGCTTTTCATGTGCTTTAAAGGCGATTCGAATCTACCTCCTGAAATCTGTTTCCTGCAATTCTGCCTTGATTTCAAATCCTCTTCTTTGCCTTCCCTCAATATATTTGTGGACGAGAGTTATCATTTATAACTCTGCAGGTTTGTGAATTGCAGTGCCCTGAACCTCCATTTTACAACTCGCCTTTTTGGGAGATGGCCGCAAAAGCGCAGGATGGCTTCAGGCCCTGTTCTGGTTCCGGGGGGCAGGATGAGCCTGAGGTTAATTCTTCTTCCTGATGGGAAAATAGAGTGACCTCTGCATGTCCCAACACCAAGAGCTAGTCTCTCATTGGTTCCATGTCTTCTCGTTCATCCTCAGGACAAATTGCAACCTGTACGGAACAGGAGGTTAAAGATGCTGATGCTCCAAGTAGGGAGATTGCTAGTAAAGCGGCTGTTATGGCGAACCCGGGCACAAGGAGATGAGAAATGAGGTACGTTTTAGAAACCTTTCCCCATCACACGGTGTACCATCTTCTGGGTTTCTCATGCATGTTTTCGATGTAGCAAGATGCCCTTGAACCTGGAGATTTGGGACCCATGCGATGGGTACCACGCAGTATTACTTTAAAGGGTCTGCGTTTGCTCACCCAACCTCACCAAACCTCTCAGCCCCAAGAGTGTCCACCCTTATGTCTCATCCAGCTGTGGGTCTAGATATGGTCAATCCAGGTTGCATCACAGCCCCTGAACGCATTGTGTAAGAATTTCGCTCTCTTTCACTGTCTTTGTTTCATGGGTTTGTAAAAGTAATTTATTTTTATAATGGGGTTTAGCTGCTTTTCACTGCTGTGTTTATGCCGCTTTACACCCATTTGACACACTAACAGAGAGATATCAATACATAGGTTTTAAGATTATTACTAGTCAGATATATTCTTGTGCGGTGAATAGGGCGTGTTGAGTCCAGTTCTCTGAGCAAGGAGTAGGTCTTGTCTATTACATATTGGTTTTATGGAACGGTATCTGAGCTAATTTGAAACCCTTGTTTTATGTATCACCCCACCTCACCTTTCCCGTTAAGCAGCCATAGTGTGTTTTCTGCATGTGTGACTCTGTTCTGTTTTGTAATTCAGTTCAAGTGTAACGGTTTTTACATTCCCTCTATCAGTGATACCTTATGAGAAGTGTCCTTTTCTGTGTGACTTATTTCACTTAGAATCGTCGTACCTAAATCCACTCATCATGCTGCTACTAGCCTTATGACATTGATTTCATGGCTGAGTGATATTCCATTGTACATAAGGACCACAACACCTTTATCCATTTTTCTCTTTCCTGGGATATTTAAGGTGGAATGAAGTGGAGGTCCTGGTCAACAGAGCAGCCCTAAACTTTGGGGTGCTTGTGTCTTGCTGATTTTTCATTTTCCCAATTTATACCCCCATGAGTGGAAGTGCCCTATGCTCTCTAAGCTGTGTTTTTTAGATGTTTCAGGACACACCGTAATCTTCTCCAGAGTGGCTGTTGGCAATTTACATCCCGCCCATCAGTGTAGCAAGGCTCCCATTTCTCCATGGCCTGTCCTGCATTTCTGGTTTTGACACTTTTTTCAGCATGGCCCTTTTAACCGATGGGAACCGAGACTTTTTTGTAGCGCTGATTTGCCTTTCCAGGTTGCTTGGTTGGCCAAAAAGGGCGTATGCGTTTTTTCCTGAATATATTCAGGATAAAACGCATACGCCCTTTTTCGCCAAGGGCATCATTGTCAACGTTTTGCCGCTTTTCATGTGCTTTAAAGGCGATTCGAATCTACCTCCTGAAATCTGTTTCCTGCAATTCTGCCTTGATTTCAAATCCTCTTCTTTGCCTTCCCTCAATATATTTGTGGACGAGAGTTATCATTTATAACTCTGCAGGTTTGTGAATTGCAGTGCCCTGAACCTCCATTTTACAACTCGCCTTTTTGGGAGATGGCCGCAAAAGCGCAGGATGGCTTCAGGCCCTGTTCTGGTTCCGGGGGTCAGGCTGAGCCTGTGGTTAATTCTTCTTCCTGATGGGAAAATAGAGTGACCTCTGCATGTCCCAACACCAAGAGCTAGTCTCTCATTGGTTCCATGTCTTCTCGTTCATCCTCAGGACAAATTGCAACCTGTACGGAACAGGAGGTTAAAGGTGCTGATGCTCCAAGTAGGGAGATTGCTAGTAAAGTGGCTGGAATGGCGAACCCGAGCACCAGGAGATGAGAAATGACGTGCGTTTTAGAAACCTTTCCCCATCACACGGTGTACCATCTTCTGGGTTTCTCATGCATGTTTTCAATGTAGGAAGATGCCCTTGAACCTGGAGATTTGGGACCCATGCGATGGGTACCACGCAGTATTACTTTAAAGGGTCTGCGTTTGCTCACCCAACCTCACCAAACCTCTCAGCCCCAAGAGTGTCCACCCTTATGTCTCATCCAGCTGTGGGTCTAGATATGGTCAATCCAGGTTGCATCACAGCCCCTGAACGCATTGTGTAAGAATTTCGCTCTCTTTCACTGTCTTTGTTTCATGGGTTTTTCAAAGTAATTTATTTTTATAATGGGGTTTAGCTGCTTTTCACTGCTGTGTTTATGCCGCTTTACACCCACTTGACACACTAACAGAGAGATATCAATACATAGGTTTTAAGATTATTACTAGTCAGATATATTCTTGTGCGGTGAATAGGGCGTGTTGAGTCCAGTTCTCTGAGCAAGGAGTACGTCTTGTCTATTACATATTGGGTTTATTGAACGGTATCTGAGCTAATTTGAAACCCTTGTTTTATGTATCACCCCACCTCACCTTTCCCGTTAAGCAGCCATAGTGTGTTTTCTGCATGTGTGACTCTGTTCTGTTTTGTAATTCAGTTCAAGTGTAACGGGTTTTACATTCCCTCTATAAGTGATACCTTATGAGAAGTGTCCTTTTCTGTGTGACTTATTTCACTTAGAATCGTCGTACCTAAATCCACTCATCATGCTGCTACTAGCCTTATGACATTGATTTCATGGCTGAGTGATATTCCATTGTACATAAGGACCACAACTTCTTTATCCATTTTTCTCTTTCCTGGGATATTGAAGGTGGAATGAAGTGGAGGTCCTTGTCAACAGAGCAGCCCTAAACTTTGGGGTGCTTGTGTCTTGCTGATTTTTCATTTTCCCAATTTATACCCCCATGAGTGGAAGTGCCCTAAGCTCTCTAAGCTGTGTTTTTTAGATGTTTCAGGACACACCGTACACTTCTCCAGAGTGGCTGTTGGCAATTTACATCCCGCCCATCAGTGTAGCAAGGCTCCCATTTCTCCATGGCCTGTCCTGCATTTCTGGTTTTGAGACTTTTTTCAGCATGGCCCTTTTGACCGATGGGTAGCGAGTCTTCTTTGTAGCGCTGATTTGCCTTTCCAGGTTGCTTGGTTGGCCAAAAAGGGCTTATGCGTTTTTTCCTGAATATATTCAGGAAAAAACGCATACGCCCTTTTTGGCCAAGGGCATCATTGTCAACGTTTTGCCGCTTTTCATGTGCTTTAAAGGCGATTCTAATCTACCTCCTGAAATCGGTTTCCTGCAATTCTGCCTTGATTTCAAATCCT
Source organism: Balaenoptera borealis (assembly GCF_965194805.1). NCBI lineage: Eukaryota > Metazoa > Chordata > Mammalia > Artiodactyla > Balaenopteridae > Balaenoptera > Balaenoptera borealis. Next base: position 812,003 of record NW_028123889.1, on the reverse strand, counting down.
CTTCTTTGCCTTCCCTCAATATATTTGTGGACGAGAGTTATCATTTATAACTCTGCAGGTTTGTGAATTGCAGTGCTCTGAACCTCCATTTTACAACTCGCTTTTTTGGAAGCTGGCCGCAAAAGCGCAGGATGGCTTCAGGCCCTGTTCTGGTTCCGGGGGGGAGGATGAGCCTGTGGTTAATTCTTCTTCCTGATGGGAAAATAGAGTGACCTGTGCCTGTCCCAACACCAAGAGCTAGTCTCTCACTGGTTCCCCGTCTACCCGTTCATCCTCAGGACAAATTGCAACCTGTACGGAACAGGAGGTTAAAGGTGCTGATGCTCCAAGTAGGGAGATTGTTAGTAAAGCGGATGGAATGGCGAACCCGGGCACAAGGAGAAGGGAAATGAGGTGCGTTTTAGAAACCTTTCCCCATCACATGGTGTACCATCTTTTTGTTTTCTCATGCATGTTTTCGACGTAGGAAGATGCCCTTGAACCTGGAGATTTGGGACCCATGCGATGGGTACCACGCAGTATTACTTTAAAGGGTCTGCGTTTGCTCACCCAACCTCACCAAACCTCTCAGCCCCAAGAGTGTCCACCCTTATGTCTCATCCAGCTGTGGGTCTAGATATGGTCAATCCAGGTTGCATCACAGCCCCTGAACGCATTGTGTAAGAATTTCTCTCTCTTTCACTGTCTTTGTTTCATGGGTTTGTAAAAGTAATTTATTTTTATAATGGGGTTTAGCTGCTTTTCACTGCTGTGTTTATGCCGCTTTTCACCCACTTGACACACTAACAGAGAGATATCAATACATAGGTTTTAAGATTATTACTAGTCAGATATATTCTTGTGCGGTGAATAGGGCGTGTTGAGTCCAGTTCTCTGAGCAAGGAGTAGGTCTTGTCTATTACATATTGGGTTTATGGAACGGTATCTGAGCTAATTTGAAACCCTTGTTTTATGTATCACCCCACCTCACCTTTCCCGTTAAGCAGCCATAGTGTGTTTTCTGCATGTGTGACTCTGTTCTGTTTTGTAATTCAGTTCAAGTGTAACGGGTTTTACATTCCCTCTATAAGTGATACCTTATGAGAAGTGTCCTTTTCTGTGTGACTTATTTCACTTAGAATCGTCGTACCTAAATCCACTCATCATGCTGCTACTAGCCTTATGACATTGATTTCATGGCTGAGTGATATTCCATTGTACATAAGGACCACAACTTCTTTATCCATTTTTCTCTTTCCTGGGATATTGAAGGTGGAATGAAGTGGAGGTCCTTGTCAACAGAGCAGCCCTAAACTTTGGGGTGCTTGTGTCTTGCTGATTTTTCATTTTCCCAATTTATACCCCCATGAGTGGAAGTGCCCTAAGCTCTCTAAGCTGTGTTTTTTAGATGTTTCAGGACACACCGTACACTTCTCCAGAGTGGCTGTTGGCAATTTACATCCCGCCCATCAGTGTAGCAAGGCTCCCATTTCTCCATGGCCTGTCCTGCATTTCTGGTTTTGAGACTTTTTTCAGCATGGCCCTTTTGACCGATGGGTAGCCAGTCTTCTTTGTAGCCCTAATTTGCCTTTCTAGGTTGCTTGGTTGGCCAAAAAGGGCGTATGCATTTTTTCCTGAATATATTCAGGATAAAACGCATACGCCCTTTTTGGCCAAGGGCATCATTGTCAACGTTTTGCCGCTTTTCATGTGCTTTAAAGGCGATTCGAATCTACCTCCTGAAATCTGTTTCCTGCATTTCTGCCTTGATTTCAAATCCTCTTCTTTGCCTTCCCTCAATATATTTGTGGACGAGAGTTGTCATTTATAACTCTGCAGGTTTGTGAATTGCAGTGCCCTGAAGCTCCATTTTACAACTCGCTTTTTTGGAAGCTGGCCGCAAAAGCGCAGGATGGCTTCAGGCCCTGTTCTGGTTCCGGGGGGGAGGATGAGCCTGTGGTTAATTCTTCTTCCTGATGGGAAAATAGAGTGACCTGTGCCTGTCCCAACACCAAGAGCTAGTCTCTCACTGGTTCCCCGTCTACTCGTTCATCCTCAGGACAAATTGCAACCTGTACGGAACAGGAGGTTAAAGGTGCTGATGCTCCAAGTAGGGAGATTGTTAGTAAAGCTGCTGGAATGGCGATCCCGGGCACAAGGAGAAGAGAAATGAGGTGTGTTTTAGAAACCTTTCCCCATCACATGGTGTACCATCTTTTTGTTTTCTCATGCATGTTTTCGATGTAGGAAGATGCCCTTGAACCTGGAGATTTGGGACCCATGCGATGGGTACCACGCAGTATTACTTTAAAGGGTCTGCGTTTGCTCACCCAACCTCACCAAACCTCTCAGCCCCAAGAGTGTCCACCCTTATGTCTCATCCAGCTGTGGGTCTAGATATGGTCAATCCAGGTTGCATCACAGCCCCTGAACGCATTGTGTAAGAATTTCTCTCTCTTTCACTGTCTTTGTTTCATGGGTTTTTCAAAGTAATTTATTTTGATAATGGGGTTTAGCTGCTTTTCACTGCTGTGTTTATGCCGCTTTACACCCACTTGACACACTAACAGAGAGATATCAATACCTAGGTTTTAAGATTATTACTAGACAGATATATTCTTGTGCGGTGAATAGGGCGTGTTGAGTCCAGTTCTCTGAGCAAGGAGTAGGTCTTATCTATTACATATTGGTTTTATGGAACGGTATCTGAGCTAATTTGAAACCTTTGTTTTATGTATCACCCCACCTCACCTTTCCCGTTAAGCAGCCATAGTGTGTTTTCTGCATGTGTGACTCTGTTCTGTTTTGTAATTCAGTTCAAGTGTAACGGTTTTTACATTCCCTCTATAAGTGATACATTATGAGAAGTGTCCTTTTCTGTGTGACTTATTTCACTTAGAATCGTCGTACCTAAATCCACTCATCATGCTGCTACTAGCCTTATGACATTGATTTCATGGCTGAGTGATATTCCATTGTACATAAGGACCAAAACTTCTTTATCCATTTTTCTCTTTCCTGGGATATTGAAGGTGGAATGAAGTGGAGGTCCTTGTCAACAGAGCAGCCCTAAACTTTGGGGTGCTTGTGTCTTGCTGATTTTTCATTTTCCCAATGTATACCCCCATGAGTGGAAGTGCCCTATGCTCTGTAGCTTTGCTTTTTAGACGTTTCAGGACTCACCGTACACTTCTCCAGAGTGGCTGTTGGCAATTTACATCCCGCCCATCAGTGTAGCAAGGCTCCCATTTCTCCATGGCCTGTCCTGCATTTCTGGTTTTGACACTTTTTTCAGCATGGCCATTTTGACCAATGGGTAGCGAGACTTCTTTGTAGCGCTGATTTGCCTTTCCAGGTTGCTTGGTTGGCCAAAAAGGGCGTATGCGTTTTTTCCTGAATATATTCAGGAAAAAACGCATACGCCCTTTTTGGCCAAGGGCATCATTGTCAACGTTTTGCCGCTTTTCATGTGCTTTAAAGGCGATTCGAATCTACCTCCTGAAATCTGTTTCCTGCAATTCTGCCTTGATTTCAAATCCTCTTCTTTGCCTTCCCTCAATATATTTGTGGACGAGAGTTATCATTTATAACTCTGCAGGTTTGTGAATTGCAGTGCCCTGAACCTCCATTTTACAACTCGCCTTTTTGGGAGATGGCCGCAAAAGCGCAGGATGGCTTCAGGCCCTGTTCTGGTTCCGGGGGGCAGGATGAGCCTGAGGTTAATTCTTCTTCCTGATGGGAAAATAGAGTGACCTCTGCATGTCCCAACACCAAGAGCTAGTCTCTCATTGGTTCCATGTCTTCTCGTTCATCCTCAGGACAAATTGCAACCTGTACGGAACAGGAGGTTAAAGATGCTGATGCTCCAAGTAGGGAGATTGCTAGTAAAGCGGCTGTTATGGCGAACCCGGGCACAAGGAGATGAGAAATGAGGTACGTTTTAGAAACCTTTCCCCATCACACGGTGTACCATCTTCTGGGTTTCTCATGCATGTTTTCGATGTAGCAAGATGCCCTTGAACCTGGAGATTTGGGACCCATGCGATGGGTACCACGCAGTATTACTTTAAAGGGTCTGCGTTTGCTCACCCAACCTCACCAAACCTCTCAGCCCCAAGAGTGTCCACCCTTATGTCTCATCCAGCTGTGGGTCTAGATATGGTCAATCCAGGTTGCATCACAGCCCCTGAACGCATTGTGTAAGAATTTCGCTCTCTTTCACTGTCTTTGTTTCATGGGTTTGTAAAAGTAATTTATTTTTATAATGGGGTTTAGCTGCTTTTCACTGCTGTGTTTATGCCGCTTTACACCCATTTGACACACTAACAGAGAGATATCAATACATAGGTTTTAAGATTATTACTAGTCAGATATATTCTTGTGCGGTGAATAGGGCGTGTTGAGTCCAGTTCTCTGAGCAAGGAGTAGGTCTTGTCTATTACATATTGGTTTTATGGAACGGTATCTGAGCTAATTTGAAACCCTTGTTTTATGTATCACCCCACCTCACCTTTCCCGTTAAGCAGCCATAGTGTGTTTTCTGCATGTGTGACTCTGTTCTGTTTTGTAATTCAGTTCAAGTGTAACGGTTTTTACATTCCCTCTATCAGTGATACCTTATGAGAAGTGTCCTTTTCTGTGTGACTTATTTCACTTAGAATCGTCGTACCTAAATCCACTCATCATGCTGCTACTAGCCTTATGACATTGATTTCATGGCTGAGTGATATTCCATTGTACATAAGGACCACAACACCTTTATCCATTTTTCTCTTTCCTGGGATATTTAAGGTGGAATGAAGTGGAGGTCCTGGTCAACAGAGCAGCCCTAAACTTTGGGGTGCTTGTGTCTTGCTGATTTTTCATTTTCCCAATTTATACCCCCATGAGTGGAAGTGCCCTATGCTCTCTAAGCTGTGTTTTTTAGATGTTTCAGGACACACCGTACTCTTCTCCAGAGTGGCTGTTGGCAATTTACATCCCGCCCATCAGTGTAGCAAGGCTCCCATTTCTCCATGGCCTGTCCTGCATTTCTGGTTTTGACACTTTTTTCAGCATGGCCCTTTTAACCGATGGGAACCGAGACTTTTTTGTAGCGCTGATTTGCCTTTCCAGGTTGCTTGGTTGGCCAAAAAGGGCGTATGCGTTTTTTCCTGAATATATTCAGGATAAAACGCATACGCCCTTTTTCGCCAAGGGCATCATTGTCAACGTTTTGCCGCTTTTCATGTGCTTTAAAGGCGATTCGAATCTACCTCCTGAAATCTGTTTCCTGCAATTCTGCCTTGATTTCAAATCCTCTTCTTTGCCTTCCCTCAATATATTTGTGGACGAGAGTTATCATTTATAACTCTGCAGGTTTGTGAATTGCAGTGCCCTGAACCTCCATTTTACAACTCGCCTTTTTGGGAGATGGCCGCAAAAGCGCAGGATGGCTTCAGGCCCTGTTCTGGTTCCGGGGGGCAGGCTGAGCCTGTGGTTAATTCTTCTTCCTGATGGGAAAATAGAGTGACCTCTGCATGTCCCAACACCAAGAGCTAGTCTCTCATTGGTTCCATGTCTTCTCGTTCATCCTCAGGACAAATTGCAACCTGTACGGAACAGGAGGTTAAAGGTGCTGATGCTCCAAGTAGGGAGATTGCTAGTAAAGTGGCTGGAATGGCGAACCCGAGCACCAGGAGATGAGAAATGACGTGCGTTTTAGAAACCTTTCCCCATCACACGGTGTACCATCTTCTGGGTTTCTCATGCATGTTTTCAATGTAGGAAGATGCCCTTGAACCTGGAGATTTGGGACCCATGCGATGGGTACCACGCAGTATTACTTTAAAGGGTCTGCGTTTGCTCACCCAACCTCACCAAACCTCTCAGCCCCAAGAGTGTCCACCCTTATGTCTCATCCAGCTGTGGGTCTAGATATGGTCAATCCAGGTTGCATCACAGCCCCTGAACGCATTGTGTAAGAATTTCGCTCTCTTTCACTGTCTTTGTTTCATGGGTTTTTCAAAGTAATTTATTTTTATAATGGGGTTTAGCTGCTTTTCACTGCTGTGTTTATGCCGCTTTACACCCACTTGACACACTAACAGAGAGATATCAATACATAGGTTTTAAGATTATTACTAGTCAGATATATTCTTGTGCGGTGAATAGGGCGTGTTGAGTCCAGTTCTCTGAGCAAGGAGTAGGTCTTGTCTATCACATATTGGTTTTATGGAACGGTATCTGAGCTAATTTGAAACCCTTGTTTTATGTATCACCCCACCTCACCTTTCCCGTTAAGCAGCCATAGTGTGTTTTCTGCATGTGTGACTCTGTTCTGTTTTGTAATTCAGTTCAAGTGTAACGGTTTTTACATTCCCTCTATAAGTGATACATTATGAGAAGTGTCCTTTTCTGTGTGACTTATTTCACTTAGATTCGTCATACCTAAATCCACTCATCATGCTGCTACTAGCCTTATGACATTGATTTCATGGCTGAGTGATATTCCATTGTATATAAGGACCACAACTTCTTTATCCATTTTTCTCTTTCCTGGGATATTGAAGGTGGAATGAAGTGGAGGTCCTTGTCAAGAGAGCAGCCCTAAACTTTGGGGTGCTTGTCTCTTGCTGATTTTTAATTTTCCCAATGTATACCCCCATGAGTGGAAGTGCCCTATGCTCTCTAAGCTTTGCTTTTTAGACGTTTCAGGACTCACTGTACACTTCTCCAGAGTGGCTGTTGGCAATTTACATCCCGCCCATCAGTGTAGCATGGCTCCCATTTCTCCATGGCCTTTCCTGCATTTCTGGTTTTGACACTTTTTTCAGCATGGCCATTTTGACCAATGGGTAGCGAGACTTCTTTGTAGCGCTGATTTGCCTTTCCAGGTTGCTTGGTTGGCCAAAAAGGGCGTATGCGTTTTTTCCTGAATATATTCAGGAAAAAACGCTTACGCCCTTTTTGGCCAAGGGCATCATTGTCAACGTTTTGCCGCTTTTCATGTGCTTTAAAGGCGATTCGAATCTACCTCCTGAAATTTGTTTCCTGCAATTCTGCCTTGATTTCAAATCCTCTTCTTTGCCTTCCCTCAATATATTTGTGGACGAGAGTTATCATTTATAACTCTGCAGGTTTGTGAATTGCAGTGCCCTGAACCTCCATTTTACAACTCGCCTTTTTGGGAGATGGCCGCAGAAGCGCAAGATGGCTTCAGGCCCTGTTCTGGTTCCGGGGGGCAGGCTGAGCCTGTTGTTAATTCTTCTTCCTGATGGGAAAATAGAGTGACCTGTGCCTGTCCCTACACCAAGAGCTAGTCTCTCTTTGGTTCCACGTCTTCCCGTTCATCCTCAGGACAAATTGCAACCTGTACGGAACAGGAGGTTAAAGGTGCTGATGCTCCAAGTAGGGAGATTGCTAGTAAAGTGGCTGGAATGGCGTACCCGAGCACAAGGAGATGAGAAATGAGGTGCGTTTTAGAAACCTTTCCCCATCACACGGTGTACCATCTTCTGGGTTTCTCATGCATGTTTTCGATGTAGGAAGATGCCCTTGAACCTGGAGATTTGGGACCCATGCGATGGGTACCACGCAGTATTACTTTAAAGGGTCTGCATTTGCTCACCCAACCTCACCAAAGCTCTCAGCCCCAAGAGTGTCCACCCTTATGTCTCATCCAGCTGTGGGTCTAGATATGGTCAATCCAGGTTGCATCACAGCCCCTGAACGCATTGTGTAAGAATTTCGCTCTCTTTCACTGTCTTTGTTTCATGGGTTTTTCAAAGTAATTTATTTTTATAATGGGGTTTAGCTGCTTTTCACTGCTGTGTTTATGCCGCTTTACACCCACTTGACACACTAACAGAGAGATATCAATACCTAGGTTTTAAGATTATTACTAGACAGATATATTCTTGTGCGGTGAATAGGGCGTGTTGAGTCCAGTTCTCTGAGCAAGGAGTAGGTCTTATCTATTACATATTGGTTTTATGGAACGGTATCTGAGCTAATTTGAAACCCTTGTTTTATGTATCACCCCACCTCACCTTTCCCGTTAAGCAGCCATAGTGTGTTTTCTGCATGTGTGACTCTGTTCTGTTTTGTAATTCAGTTCAAGTGTAACGGTTTTTACATTCCCTCTATAAGTGATACATTATGAGAAGTGTCCTTTTCTGTGTGACTTATTTCACTTAGAATCGTCGTACCTAAATCCACTCATCATGCTGCTACTAACCTTATGACATTGATTTCATGGCTGAGTGATATTCCATTGTACATAAGGACCAAAACTTCTTTATCCATTTTTCTCTTTCCTGGGATATTGAAGGTGGAATGAAGTGGAGGTCCTTGTCAAGAGAGCAGCCCTAAACTTTGGGGTTCTTCTCTCTTGCTGATTTTTAATTTTCCCAATGTATACCCCCATGAGTGGAAGTGCCCTATGCTCTGTAGCTTTGCTTTTTAGACGTTTCAGGACTCACCGTACACTTCTCCAGAGTGGCTGTTGGCAATTTACATCCCGCCCATCAGTGTAGCAAGGCTCCCATTTCTCCATGGCCTTTCCTGCATTTCTGGTTTTGACACTTTTTTCAGCATGGCCATTTTGACCAATGGGTAGCGAGACTTCTTTGTAGCGCTGATTTGCCTTTCCAGGTTGCTTGGTTGGCCAAAAAGGGCGTATGCGTTTTTTCCTGAATATATTCAGGAAAAAACGCATACGCCCTTTTTGGCCAAGGGCATCATTGTCAACGTTTTGCGGCTTTTCATGTGCTTTAAAGGCGATTCGAATCTACCTCCTGAAATCTGTTTCCTGCAATTCTGCCTTGATTTCAAATCCTCTTCTTTGCCTTCCCTCAATATATTTGTGGACGAGAGTTATCATTTATAACTCTGCAGGTTTGTGAATTGCAGTGCCCTGAACCTCCATTTTACAACTCGCTTTTTTGGAAGCTGGCCGCAAAAGCGCAGGATGGCTTCAGGCCCTCTTCTGGTTCCGGGGGGCAGGATGAGCCTGTGGTTAATTCTTCTTCCTGATGGGAAAATAGAGTGGCCTGTGCCTGTCCCAACACCAAGAGCTAGTCTCTCACTGGTTCCCCGTCTACCCGTTCATCCTCAGGACAAATTGCAACCTGTACGGAACAGGAGGTTAAAGGTGCTGATGCTCCAAGTACGGAGATTGTTAGTAAAGCGGATGGAATGGCGAACCCGGTCACAAGGAGAAGAGAAATGAGGTGCGTTTTAGAAACCTTTCCCCATCACATGGTGTACCATATTTTTGTTTTCTCATGCATGTTTTCGATGTAGGAAGATGCCCTTGAACCTGGAGATTTGGGACCCATGCGATGGGTACCACGCAGTATTACTTTAAAGGGTCTGCGTTTGCTCACCCAACCTCACCAAACCTCTCAGCCCCAAGAGTGTCCACCCTTATGTCTCATCCAGCTGTGGGTCTAGATATGGTCAATCCAGGTTGCATCACAGCCCCTGAACGCATTGTGTAAGAATTTCTCTCTCTTTCACTGTCTTTGTTTCATGGGTTTTTCGAAGTAATTTATTTTTATAATGGGGTTTAGCTGCTTTTCACTGCTGTGTTTATGCCGCTTTACACCCACTTGACACACTAACAGAGAGATATCAATACATAGGTTTTAAGATTATTACTAGTCAGATATATTCTTGTGCGGTGAATAGGGCGTGTTGAGTCCAGTTCTCTGAGCAAGGAGTACGTCTTGTCTATTACATATTGGGTTTATGGAACGGTATCTGAGCTAATTTGAAACCCTTGTTTTATGTATCACCCCACCTCACCTTTCCCGTTAAGCAGCCATAGTGTGTTTTCTGCATGTGTGACTCTGTTCTGTTTTGTAATTCAGTTCAAGTGTAACGGTTTTTACAGTCCCTCTATAAGTGATACCTTATGAGAAGTGTCCTTTTCTGTGTGACTTATTTCACTTAGAATCGTCGTACCTAAATCCACTCATCATGCTGCTACTAGCCTTATGACATTGATTTCATGGCTGAGTGATATTCCATTGTACATAAGGACCACAACTCCTTTATCCATTTTTCTCTTTCCTGGGATATTGAAGGTGGAATGAAGTGGAGGTCCTTGTCAACAGAGCAGCCCTATACTTTGGGGTGCTTGTGTCTTGCTGATTTTTCATTTTCCCAATTTATACCCCCATGAGTGGAAGTGCCCTATGCTCTCTAAGCTGTGTTTTTTAGATGTTTCAGGACACACCGTACACTTCTCCAGAGTGGCTGTTGGCAATTTACATCCCGCCCATCAGTGTAGCAAGGCTCCCATTTCTCCATGGCCTGTCCTGCATTTCTGGTTTTGACACGTTTTTCAGCATGGCCCTTTTGACCGATGGGTAGCGAGTCTTCTTTGTAGCGCTGATTTGCCTTTCCAGGTTGCTTGGTTGGCCAAAAAGGGCGTATGCGTTTTTTCCTGAATATATTCAGGAAAAAACGCATACGCCCTTTTTGGCCAAGGGCATCATTGTCAACGTTTTGCCGCTTTTCATGTGCTTTAAAGGCGATTCGAATCTACCTCCTGAAATCTGTTTCCTGCAATTCTGCCTTGATTTCAAATCCTCTTCTTTGCCTTCCCTCAATATATTTGTGGACGAGAGTTATCATTTATAACTCTGCAGGTTTGGGAATTGCAGTGCCCTGAAGCTCCATTTTACAACTCGCTTTTTTGGGAACTGGCCGCAAAAGCGCAGGATGGCTTCAGGCCCTGTTCTGGTTCCGGGGGGGAGGATGAGCCTGTGGTTAATTCTTCTTCCTGATGGGAAAATAGAGTGACCTGTGCCTGTCCCAACACCAAGAGCTAGTCTCTCACTGATTCCCCGTTTACCCGTTCATCCTCAGGACAAATTGCAACCTGTACGGAACAGGAGGTTAAAGGTGCTGATGCTCCAAGTAGGGAGATTGTTAGTAAAGCGGCTGGAATGGCGAACCCGGGCACAAGGAGAAGAGAAATGAGGTGCGTTTTAGAAACCTTTCCACATCACACGGTGTACCATCTTCTGGGTTTCTCATGCATGTTTTCGATGTAGGAAGATGCCCTTGAACCTGGAGATTTGGGACCCATGCGATGGGTACCACGCAGTATTACTTTAAAGGGTCTGCGTTTGCTCACCCAACCTCACCAAACCTCTCAGCCCCAAGAGTGTCCACCCTTATGTCTCATCCAGCTGTGGGTCTAGATATGGTCAATCCAGGTTGCATCACAGCCCCTGAACGCATTGTGTAAGAATTTCTCTCTCTTTCACTGTCTTTGTTTCATGGGTTTGTAAAAGTAATTTATTTTTATAATGGGGTTTAGCTGCTTTTCACTGCTGTGTTTATGCCGCTTTTCACCCACTTGACACACTAACAGAGAGATATCAATACATAGGTTTTAAGATTATTACTAGTCAGATATATTCTTGTGCGGTGAATAGGGCGTGTTGAGTCCAGTTCTCTGAGCAAGGAGTAGGTCTTGTCTATTACATATTGGGTTTATGGAACGGTATCTGAGCTAATTTGAAACCCTTGTTTTATGTATCACCCCACCTCACCTTTCCCGTTAAGCAGCCATAGTGTGTTTTCTGCATGTGTGACTCTGTTCTGTTTTGTAATTCAGTTCAAGTGTAACGGGTTTTACATTCCCTCTATAAGTGATACCTTATGAGAAGTGTCCTTTTCTGTGTGACTTATTTCACTTAGAATCGTCGTACCTAAATCCACTCATCATGCTGCTACTAGCCTTATGACATTGATTTCATGGCTGAGTGATATTCCATTGTACATAAGGACCACAACTTCTTTATCCATTTTTCTCTTTCCTGGGATATTGAAGGTGGAATGAAGTGGAGGTCCTTGTCAACAGAGCAGCCCTAAACTTTGGGGTGCTTGTGTCTTGCTGATTTTTCATTTTCCCAATTTATACCCCCATGAGTGGAAGTGCCCTATGCTCTCTAAGCTGTGTTTTTTAGATGTTTCAGGACACACCGTACACTTCTCCAGAGTGGCTGTTGGCAATTTACATCCCGCCCATCAGTGTAGCAAGGCTCCCATTACTCCATGGCCTGTCCTGCATTTCTGGTTTTGAGACTTTTTTCAGCATGGCCCTTTTGACCGATGGGTAGCGAGTCTTCTTTGCAGCCCTGATTTGCCTTTCCAGGTTGCTTGGTTGGCCAAAAAGGGCGTATGCGTTTTTTCCTGAATATATTCAGGAAAAAACGCATACGCCCTTTTTGGCCAAGGGCATCATTGTCAACGTTTTGCCGCTTTTCATGTGCTTTAAAGGTGATTCGAATCTACCTCCTGAAATCTGTTTCCTGCATTTCTGCCTTGATTTCAAATCCTCTTCTTTGCCTTCCCTCAATATATTTGTGGATGAGAGTTATCATTTATAACTCTGCAGGTTTGTGAATTGCAGTGCCCTGAAGCTCCATTTTACAACTCGCTTTTTTGGGAGCTGGCCGCAAAAGCGCAGGATGGCTTCAGGCCCTGTTCTGGTTCCGGGGGGAGGATGAGCCTGTGGTTAATTCTTCTTCCTGATGGGAAAATAGAGTGACCTGTGCCTGTCCCAACACCAAGAGCTAGTCTCTCACTGGTTCCCCGTCTACCCGTTCATCCTCAGGACAAATTGCAACCTGTACGGAACAGGAGGTTAAAGGTGCTGATGCTCCAAGTAGGGAGATTGTTAGTAAAGCGGCTGGAATGGCGAACCCGGTCACAAGGAGAAGAGAAATGAGGTGCGTTTTAGAAAACTTTCCCCATCACATGGTGTACCATCTTTTTGTTTTCTCATGCATGTTTTCGATGTAGGAAGATGCCCTTGAACCTGGAGATTTGGGACCCATGCGATGGGTACCACGCAGTATTACTTTAAAGGGTCTGCGTTTGCTCACCCAACCTCACCAAACCTCTCAGCCCCAAGAGTGTCCACCCTTATGTCTCATCCAGCTGTGGGTCTAGATATGGTCAATCCAGGTTGCATCACAGCCCCTGAACGCATTGTGTAAGAATTTCTCTCTCTTTCACTGTCTTTGTTTCATGGGTTTTTCGAAGTAATTTATTTTTATAATGGGGTTTAGCTGCTTTTCACTGCTGTGTTTATGCCGCTTTACACCCACTTGACACACTAACAGAGAGATATCAATACATAGGTTTTAAGATTATTACTAGTCAGATATATTCTTGTGCGGTGAATAGGGCGTGTTGAGTCCAGTTCTCTGAGCAAGGAGTAGGTCTTGTCTATTACATATTGGGTTTATGGAACGGTATCTGAGCTAATTTGAAACCCTTGTTGTATGTATCACCCCACCTCACCTTTCCCGTTAAGCAGCCATAGTGTGTTTTCTTCCTGTGTGACTCTGTTCTGTTTTGTAATTCAGTTCAAGTGTAACGGTTTTTACAGTCCCTCTATAAGTGATACCTTATGAGAAGTGTCCTTTTCTGTGTGACTTATTTCACTTAGAATCGTCGTACCTAAATCCACTCATCATGCTGCTACTAGCCTTATGACATTGATTTCATGGCTGAGTGATATTCCATTGTACATAAGGACCACAACTCCTTTATCCATTTTTCTCTTTCCTGGGATATTGAAGGTGGAATGAAGTGGAGGTCCTTGTCAACAGAGCAGCCCTATACTTTGGGGTGCTTGTGTCTTGCTGATTTTTCATTTTCCCAATTTATACCCCCATGAGTGGAAGTGCCCTATGCTCTCTAAGCTGTGTTTTTTAGATGTTTCAGGACACACCGTACACTTCTCCAGAGTGGCTGTTGGCAATTTACATCCCGCCCATCAGTGTAGCAAGGCTCCCATTTCTCCATGGCCTGTCCTGCATTTCTGGTTTTGACACGTTTTTCAGCATGGCCCTTTTGACCGATGGGTAGCGAGTCTTCTTTGTAGCGCTGATTTGCCTTTCCAGGTTGCTTGGTTGGCCAAAAAGGGCGTATGCGTTTTTTCCTGAATATATTCAGGAAAAAACGCATACGCCCTTTTTGGCCAAGGGCATCATTGTCAACGTTTTGCCGCTTTTCATGTGCTTTAAAGGCGATTCGAATCTACCTCCTGAAATCTGTTTCCTGCAATTCTGCCTTGATTTCAAATCCTCTTCTTTGCCTTCCCTCAATATATTTGTGGACGAGAGTTATCATTTATAACTCTGCAGGTTTGGGAATTGCAGTGCCCTGAAGCTCCATTTTACAACTCGCTTTTTTGGGAACTGGCCGCAAAAGCGCAGGATGGCTTCAGGCCCTGTTCTGGTTCCGGGGGGGAGGATGAGCCTGTGGTTAATTCTTCTTCCTGATGGGAAAATAGAGTGACCTGTGCCTGTCCCAACACCAAGAGCTAGTCTCTCACTGATTCCCCGTCTACCCGTTCATCCTCAGGACAAATTGCAACCTGTACGGAACAGGAGGTTAAAGGTGCTGATGCTCCAAGTAGGGAGATTGTTAGTAAAGCGGCTGGAATGGCGAACCCGGGCACAAGGAGAAGAGAAATGAGGTGCGTTTTAGAAACCTTTCCACATCACACGGTGTACCATCTTCTGGGTTTCTCATGCATGATTTCGATGTAGGAAGATGCCCTTGAACCTGGAGATTTGGGACCCATGCGATGGGTACCACGCAGTATTACTTTAAAGGGTCTGCATTTGCTCACCCAACCTCACCAAACCTCTCAGCCCCAAGAGTGTCCACCCTTATGTCTCATCCAGCTGTGGGTCTAGATATGGTCAATCCAGGTTGCATCACAGCCCCTGAACGCATTGTGTAAGAATTTCTCTCTCTTTCACTGTCTTTGTTTCATGGGTTTGTAAAAGTAATTTATTTTTATAATGGGGTTTAGCTGCTTTTCACTGCTGTGTTTATGCTGCTTTTCACCCACTTGACACACTAACAGAGAGATATCAATACATAGGTTTTAAGATTATTACTAGTCAGATATATTCTTGTGCGGTGAATAGGGCGTGTTGAGTCCAGTTCTCTGAGCAAGGAGTAGGTCTTCTCTATTACATATTGGGTTTATGGAACGGTATCTGAGCTAATTTGAAACCCTTGTTTTATGTATCACCCCACCTCACCTTTCCCGTTAAGCAGCCATAGTGTGTTTTCTGCATGTGTGACTCTGTTCTGTTTTGTAATTCAGTTCAAGTGTAACGGGTTTTACATTCCCTCTATAAGTGATACCTTATGAGAAGTGTCCTTTTCTGTGTGACTTATTTCACTTAGAATCGTCTTACCTAAATCCACTCATCATGCTGCTACTAGCCTTATGACATTGATTTCATGGCTGAGTGATATTCCATTGTACATAAGGACCACAACTTCTTTATCCATTTTTCTCCCTCCTGGGATATTGAAGGTGGAATGAAGTGGAGGTCCTTGTCAACAGAGCAGCCCTAAACTTTGGGGTGCTTGTGTCTTGCTGATTTTTCATTTTCCCAATTTATACCCCCATGAGTGGAAGTGCCCTATGCTCTCTAAGCTGTGTTTTTTAGATGTTTCAGGACACACCGTACACTTCTCCAGAGTGGCTGTTGGCAATTTACATCCCGCCCATCAGTGTAGCAAGGCTCCCATTACTCCATGGCCTGTCCTGCATTTCTGGTTTTGAGACTTTTTTCAGCATGGCCCTTTTGACCGATGGGTAGCGAGTCTTCTTTGTAGCCCTGATTTGCCTTTCCAGGTTGCTTGGTTGGCCAAAAAGGGCGTATGCGTTTTTTCCTGAATATATTCAGGAAAAAACGCATACGCCCTTTTTGGCCAAGGGCATCATTGTCAACGTTTTGCCGCTTTTCATGTGCTTTAAAGGTGATTCGAATCTACCTCCTGAAATCTGTTTCCTGCATTTCTGCCTTGATTTCAAATCCTCTTCTTTGCCTTCCCTCAATATATTTGTGGATGAGAGTTATCATTTATAACTCTGCAGGTTTGGGAATTGCAGTGCCCTGAAGCTCCATTTTACAACTCGCTTTTTTGGGAGCTGGCCGCAAAAGCGCAGGATGGCTTCAGGCCCTGTTCTGGTTCCGGGGGGAGGATGAGCCTGTGGTTAATTCTTCTTCCTGATGGGAAAATAGAGTGACCTGTGCCTGTCCCAACACCAAGAGCTAGTCTCTCACTGGTTCCCCGTCTACCCGTTCATCCTCAGGACAAATTGCAACCTGTACGGAACAGGAGGTTAAAGGTGCTGATGCTCCAAGTAGGGAGATTGTTAGTAAAGCGGCTGGAATGGCGAACCCGGTCACAAGGAGAAGAGAAATGAGGTGCGTTTTAGAAAACTTTCCCCATCACATGGTGTACCATCTTTTTGTTTTCTCATGCATGTTTTCGATGTAGGAAGATGCCCTTGAACCTGGAGATTTGGGACCCATGCGATGGGTACCACGCAGTATTACTTTAAAGGGTCTGCGTTTGCTCACCCAACCTCACCAAACCTCTCAGCCCCAAGAGTGTCCACCCTTATGTCTCATCCAGCTGTGGGTCTAGATATGGTCAATCCAGGTTGCATCACAGCCCCTGAACGCATTGTGTAAGAATTTCTCTCTCTTTCACTGTCTTTGTTTCATGGGTTTTTCAAAGTAATTTATTTTTATAATGGGGTTTAGCTGCTTTTCACTGCTGTGTTTATGCCGCTTTACACCCACTTGACACACTAACAGAGAGATATCAATACATAGGTTTTAAGATTATTACTAGTCAGATATATTCTTGTGCGGTGAATAGGGCGTGTTGAGTCCAGTTCTCTGAGCAAGGAGTAGGTCTTCTCTATTACATATTGGGTTTATGGAACGGTATCTGAGCTAATTTGAAACCCTTGTTTTATGTATCACCCCACCTCACCTTTCCCGTTAAGCAGCCATAGTGTGTTTTCTGCATGTGTGACTCTGTTCTGTTTTGTAATTCAGTTCAAGTGTAACGGGTTTTACATTCCCTCTATAAGTGATACCTTATGAGAAGTGTCCTTTTCTGTGTGACTTATTTCACTTAGAATCGTCTTACCTAAATCCACTCATCATGCTGCTACTAGCCTTATGACATTGATTTCATGGCTGAGTGATATTCCATTGTACATAAGGACCACAACTTCTTTATCCATTTTTCTCCCTCCTGGGATATTGAAGGTGGAATGAAGTGGAGGTCCTTGTCAACAGAGCAGCCCTAAACTTTGGGGTGCTTGTGTCTTGCTGATTTTTCATTTTCCCAATTTATACCCCCATGAGTGGAAGTGCCCTATGCTCTCTAAGCTGTGTTTTTTAGATGTTTCAGGACACACCGTACACTTCTCCAGAGTGGCTGTTGGCAATTTACATCCCGCCCATCAGTGTAGCAAGGCTCCCATTTCTCCATGGCCTGTCCTGCATTTCTGGTTTTGAGACTTTTTTCAGCATGGCCCTTTTGACCGATGGGTAGCCAGTCTTCTTTGTAGCCCTAATTTGCCTTTCTAGGTTGCTTGGTTGGCCAAAAAGGGCGTATGCATTTTTTCCTGAATATATTCAGGATAAAACGCATACGCCCTTTTTGGCCAAGGGCATCATTGTCAACGTTTTGCCACTTTTCATGTGCTTTAAAGGCGATTCGAATCTACCTCCTGAAATCTGTTTCCTGCATTTCTGCCTTGATTTCAAATCCTCTTCTTTGCCTTCCCTCAATATATTTGTGGACGAGAGTTGTCATTTATAACTCTGCAGGTTTGTGAATTGCAGTGCCCTGAAGCTCCATTTTACAACTCGCTTTTTTGGAAGCTGGCCGCAAAAGCGCAGGATGGCTTCAGGCCCTGTTCTGGTTCCGGGGGGGAGGATGAGCCTGTGGTTAATTCTTCTTCCTGATGGGAAAATAGAGTGACCTGTGCCTGTCCCAACACCAAGAGCTAGTCTCTCACTGGTTCCCCGTCTACCCGTTCATCCTCAGGACAAATTGCAACCTGTACGGAACAGGAGGTTAAAGGTGCTGATGCTCCAAGTAGGGAGATTGTTAGTAAAGCGGATGGAATGGCGACCCCGGGCACAAGGAGAAGAGAAATGAGGTGCATTTTAGAAACCTTTCCCCATCACATGGTGTACCATCTTTTTGTTTTCTCATGCATGTTTTCGATGTAGGAAGATGCCCTTGAACCTGTAGATTTGGGACCCATGTGATGGGTACCACACAGTATTACTTTAAAGGGTCTGCGTTTGCTCACCCAACCTCACCAAACCTCTCAGCCCCAAGAGTGTCCACCCTTATGTCTCATCCAGCTGTGGTTCTAGATAAGGTCAATCCAGGTTGCATCACAGCCCCTGAACGCATTGTGTAAGAATTTCTCTCTCTTTCACTGTCTTTGTTTCATGGGTTTTTCAAAGTAATTTATTTTTATAATGGGGTTTAGCTGCTTTTCACTGCTGTGTTTATGCCGCTTTACACCCACTTGACACACTAACAGAGAGATATCAATACAAAGGTTTTAAGATTATTACTAGTCAGATATATTCTTGTGCGGTGAATAGGGCGTGTTGAGTCCAGTTCTCTGAGCAAGGAGTAGGTCTTGTCTATTACATATTGGGTTTATGGAACGGTATCTGAGCTAATTTGAAACCCTTGTTTTATGTATCACCCCACCTCACCTTTCCCGTTAAGCAGCCATAGTGTGTTTTCTTCCTGTGTGACTCTGTTCTGTTTTGTAATTCAGTTCAAGTGTAACGGGTTTTACATTCCCTCTATAAGTGATACCTTATGAGAAGTGTCCTTTTCTGTGTGACTTATTTCACTTAGAATCGTCGTACCTAAATCCACTCATCATGCTGCTACTAGCCTTATGACATTGATTTCATGGCTGAGTGATATTCCATTGTACATAAGGACCACAACTTCTTTATCCATTTTTCTCTTTCCTGGGATATTGAAGGTGGAATGAAGTGGAGGTCCTTGTCAACAGAGCAGCCCTAAACTTTGGGGTGCTTGTGTCTTGCTGATTTTTCATTTTCCCAATTTATACCCCCATGAGTGGAAGTGCCCTATGCTCTCTAAGCTGTGTTTTTTAGATGTTTCAGGACACACCGTACACTTCTCCAGAGTGGCTGTTGGCAATTTACATCCCGCCCATCAGTGTAGCAAGGCTCCCATTTCTCCATGGCCTGTCCTGCATTTCTGGTTTTGAGACTTTTTTCAGCATGGCCCTTTTGACCGATGGGTAGCCAGTCTTCTTTGTAGCCCTAATTTGCCTTTCTAGGTTGCTTGGTTGGCCAAAAAGGGCGTATGCATTTTTTCCTGAATATATTCAGGATAAAACGCATACGCCCTTTTTGGCCAAGGGCATCATTGTCAACGTTTTGCCACTTTTCATGTGCTTTAAAGGCGATTCGAATCTACCTCCTGAAATCTGTTTCCTGCATTTCTGCCTTGATTTCAAATCCTCTTCTTTGCCTTCCCTCAATATATTTGTGGACGAGAGTTGTCATTTATAACTCTGCAGGTTTGTGAATTGCAGTGCCCTGAAGCTCCATTTTACAACTCGCTTTTTTGGAAGCTGGCCGCAAAAGCGCAGGATGGCTTCAGGCCCTGTTCTGGTTCCGGGGGGGAGGATGAGCCTGTGGTTAATTCTTCTTCCTGATGGGAAAATAGAGTGACCTGTGCCTGTCCCAACACCAAGAGCTAGTCTCTCACTGGTTCCCCGTCTACCCGTTCATCCTCAGGACAAATTGCAACCTGTACGGAACAGGAGGTTAAAGGTGCTGATGCTCCAAGTAGGGAGATTGTTAGTAAAGCGGATGGAATGGCGACCCCGGGCACAAGGAGAAGAGAAATGAGGTGCATTTTAGAAACCTTTCCCCATCACATGGTGTACCATCTTTTTGTTTTCTCATGCATGTTTTCGATGTAGGAAGATGCCCTTGAACCTGTAGATTTGGGACCCATGTGATGGGTACCACACAGTATTACTTTAAAGGGTCTGCGTTTGCTCACCCAACCTCACCAAACCTCTCAGCCCCAAGAGTGTCCACCCTTATGTCTCATCCAGCTGTGGTTCTAGATATGGTCAATCCAGGTTGCATCACAGCCCCTGAACGCATTGTGTAAGAATTTCTCTCTCTTTCACTGTCTTTGTTTCATGGGTTTTTCAAAGTAATTTATTTTTATAATGGGGTTTAGCTGCTTTTCACTGCTGTGTTTATGCCGCTTTACACCCACTTGACACACTAACAGAGAGATATCAATACATAGGTTTTAAGATTATTACTAGTCAGATATATTCTTGTGCGGTGAATAGGGCGTGTTGAGTCCAGTTCTCTGAGCAAGGAGTAGGTCTTGTCTATTACATATTGGGTTTATGGAACGGTATCTGAGCTAATTTGAAACCCTTGTTTTATGTATCACCCCACCTCACCTTTCCCGTTAAGCAGCCATAGTGTGTTTTCTGCATGTGTGACTCTGTTCTGTTTTGTAATTCAGTTCAAGTGTAACGGTTTTTACAGTCCCTCTATAAGTGATACCTTATGAGAAGTGTCCTTTTCTGTGTGACTTATTTCACTTAGAATCGTCGTACCTAAATCCACTCATCATGCTGCTACTAGCCTTATGACATTGATTTCATGGCTGAGTGATATTCCATTGTACATAAGGACCACAACTTCTTTATCCATTTTTCTCTTTCCTGGGATATTGAAGGTGGAATGAAGTGGAGGTCCTTGTCAACAGAGCAGCCCTAAACTTTGGGGTGCTTGTGTCTTGCTGATTTTTCATTTTCCCAATTTATACCCCCATGAGTGGAAGTGCCCTATGCTCTCTAAGCTGTGTTTTTTAGATGTTTCAGGACACACCGTACACTTCTCCAGAGTGGCTGTTGGCAATTTACATCCCGCCCATCAGTGTAGCAAGGCTCCCATTTCTCCATGGCCTGTCCTGCATTTCTGGTTTTGAGACTTTTTTCAGCATGGCCCTTTTGACCGATGGGTAGCGAGTCTTCTTTGTAGCGCTGATTTGCCTTTCCAGGTTGCTTGGTTGGCCAAAAAGGGCGTATGCGTTTTTTCCTGAATATATTCAGGAAAAAACGCATACGCCCTTTTTGGCCAAGGGCATCATTGTCAACGTTTTGCGGCTTTTCATGTGCTTTAAAGGCGATTCGAATCTACCTCCTGAAATCTGTTTCCTGCAATTCTGCCTTGATTTCAAATCCTCTTCTTTGCCTTCCCTCAATATATTTGTGGACGAGAGTTATCATTTATAACTCTGCAGGTTTGGGAATTGCAGTGCCCTGAAGCTCCATTTTACAACTCGCTTTTTTGGGAGCTGGCCGCAAAAGCGCAGGATGGCTTCAGGCCCTGTTCTGGTTCTGGGGGGGAGGATGAGCCTGTGGTTAATTCTTCTTCCTGATGGGAAAATAGAGTGACCTGTGCCTGTCCCAACACCAAGAGCTAGTCTCTCACTGGTTCCCCGTCTACCCGTTCATCCTCAGGACAAATTGCAACCTGTACGGAACAGGAGGTTAAAGGTGCTGATGCTCCAAGTAGGGAGATTGTTAGTAAAGCGGCTGGAATGGCGAACCCGGTCACAAGGAGAAGAGAAATGAGGTGCGTTTTAGAAAACTTTCCCCATCACATGGTGTACCATCTTTTTGTTTTCTCATGCATGTTTTCGATGTAGGAAGATGCCCTTGAACCTGGAGATTTGGGACCCATGCGATGGGTACCACGCAGTATTACTTTAAAGGGTCTGCGTTTGCTCACCCAACCTCACCAAACCTCTCAGCCCCAAGAGTGTCCACCCTTATGTCTCATCCAGCTGTGGGTCTAGATATGGTCAATCCAGGTTGCATCACAGCCCCTGAACGCATTGTGTAAGAATTTCTCTCTCTTTCACTGTCTTTGTTTCATGGGTTTGTAAAAGTAATTTATTTTTTTAATGGGGTTTAGCTGCTTTTCACTGCTGTGTTTATGCCGCTTTACACCCACTTGACACACTAACAGAGAGATATCAATACATAGGTTTTAAGATTATTACTAGTCAGATATATTCTTGTGCGGTGAATAGGGCGTGTTGAGTCCAGTTCTCTGAGCAAGGAGTACGTCTTGTCTATTACATATTGGGTTTATGGAACGGTATCTGAGCTAATTTGAAACCCTTGTTTTATGTATCACCCCACCTCACCTTTCCCGTTAAGCAGCCATAGTGTGTTTTCTGCATGTGTGACTCTGTTCTGTTTTGTAATTCAGTTCAAGTGTAACGGGTTTTACATTCCCTCTATAAGTGATACCTTATGAGAAGTGTCCTTTTCTGTGTGACTTATTTCACTTAGAATCGTCGTACCTAAATCCACTCATCATGCTGCTACTAGCCTTATGACATTGATTTCATGGCTGAGTGATATTCCATTGTACATAAGGACCACAACTTCTTTATCCATTTTTCTCTTTCCTGGGATATTGAAGGTGGAATGAAGTGGAGGTCCTTGTCAACAGAGCAGCCCTAAACTTTGGGGTGCTTGTGTCTTGCTGATTTTTCATTTTCCCAATTTATACCCCCATGAGTGGAAGTGCCCTATGCTCTCTAAGCTGTGTTTTTTAGATGTTTCAGGACACACCGTACACTTCTCCAGAGTGGCTGTTGGCAATTTACATCCCGCCCATCAGTGTAGCAAGGCTCCCATTTCTCCATGGCCTGTGCTGCATTTCTGGTTTTGAGACTTTTTTCAGCATGGCCCTTTTGACCGATGGGTAGCGAGTCTGCTTTGTCGCGCTGATTTGCCTTTCTAGGTTGCTTGGTTGGCCAAAAAGGGCATCATTGTCAACGTTTTGCTGCTTTTCATGTGCTTTAAAGGCGATTCGAATCTACCTCCTGAAATCTGTTTCCTACAATTCTGCCTTGATTTCAAATCCTCTTCTTTGCCTTCCCTCAATATATTTGTGGACGAGAGTTATCATTTATAACTCTGCAGGTTTGGGAATTGCAGTGCCCTGAAGCTCCATTTTACAACTCGCTTTTTTGGGAGCTGGCCGCAAAAGCGCAGGATGGCTTCAGGCCCTGTTCTGGTTCCGGGGGGGAGGATGAGCCTGTGGTTAATTCTTCTTCCTGATGGGAAAATAGAGTGACCTGTGCCTGTCCCAACACCAAGAGCTAGTCTCTCACTGGTTCCCCGTCTACCCGTTCATCCTCAGGACAAATTGCAACCTGTACGGAACAGGAGGTTAAAGGTGCTGATGCTCCAAGTAGGGAGATTGTTAGTAAAGCGGCTGGAATGGCGATCCCGGGCACAAGGAGAAGAGAAATGAGGTGTGTTTTAGAAACCTTTCCCCATCACATGGTGTACCATCTTTTTGTTTTCTCATGCATGTTTTCGATGTAGGAAGATGCCCTTGAACCTGGAGATTTGGGACCCATGCGATGGGTACCACGCAGTATTACTTTAAAGGGTCTGCGTTTGCTCACCCAACCTCACCAAACCTCTCAGCCCCAAGAGTGTCCACCCTTATGCCTCATCCAGCTGTGGGTCTAGAAATGGTCAATCCAGGTTGCATCACAGCCCCTGAACGCATTGTGTAAGAATTTCTCTCTCTTTCACTGTCTTTGTTTCATGGGTTTTTCAAAGTAATTTATTTTTATAATGGGGTTTAGCTGCTTTTCACTGCTGTGTTTATGCCGCTTTACACCCACTTGACACACTAACAGAGAGATATCAATACATAGGTTTTAAGATTATTACTAGTCAGATATATTCTTGTGCGGTGAATAGGGCGTGTTGAGTCCAGTTCTCTGAGCAAGGAGTAGGTCTTGTCTATTACATATTGGGTTTATGGAACGGTATCTGAGCTAATTTGAAACCCTTGTTTTATGTATCACCCCACCTCACCTTTCCCGTTAAGCAGCCATAGTGTGTTTTCTGCATGTGTGACTCTGTTCTGTTTTGTAATTCAGTTCAAGTGTAACGGTTTTTACATTCCCTCTATAAGTGATACCTTATGAGAAGTGTCCTTTTCTGTGTGACTTATTTCACTTAGAATCGTCGTACCTAAATCCACTCATCATGCTGCTATTAGCCTTATGACATTGATTTCATGGCTGAGTGATATTCCATTGTACATAAGGACCACAACTTCTTTCTCCATTTTTCTCCCTCCTGGGATATTGAAGGTGGAATGAAGTGGAGGTCCTTGTCAACAGAGCAGCCCTAAACTTTGGGGTGCTTGTGTCTTGCTGATTTTTCATTTTCCCAATTTATACCCCCATGAGTGGAAGTGCCCTATGCTCTCTAAGCTGTGTTTTTTAGATGTTTCAGGACACACCGTACACTTCTCCAGAGTGGCTGTTGGCAATTTACATCCCGCCCATCAGTGTAGCAAGGCTCCCATTACTCCATGGCCTGTCCTGCATTTCTGGTTTTGAGACTTTTTTCAGCATGGCCCTTTTGACCGATGGGTAGCGAGTCTTCTTTGTAGCCCTGATTTGCCTTTCCAGGTTGCTTGGTTGGCCAAAAAGGGCGTATGCGTTTTTTCCTGAATATATTCAGGAAAAAACGCATACGCCCTTTTTGGCCAAGGGCATCATTGTCAACGTTTTGCCGCTTTTCATGTGCTTTAAAGGCGATTCGAATCTACCTCCTGAAATCTGTTTCCTGCAATTCTGCCTTGATTTCAAATCCTCTTCTTTGCCTTCCCTCAATATATTTGTGGACGAGAGTTATCATTTATAACTCTGCAGGTTTGGGAATTGCAGTGCCCTGAAGCTCCATTTTACAACTCGCTTTTTTAGGAACTGGCCGCACAAGCGCAGGATGGCTTCAGGCCCTGTTCTGGTTCCGGGGGGGAGGATGAGCCTGTGGTTAATTCTTCTTCCTGATGGGAAAATAGAGTGACCTGTGCCTGTCCCAACACCAAGAGCTAGTCTCTCACTGATTCCCCGTCTACCCGTTCATCCTCAGGACAAATTGCAACCTGTACGGAACAGGAGGTTAAAGGTGCTGATGCTCCAAGTAGGGAGATTGTTAGTAAAGCGGCTGGAATGGCGAACCCGGGCACAAGGAGAAGAGAAATGAGGTGCGTTTTAGAAACCTTTCCACATCACACGGTGTACCATCTTCTGGGTTTCTCATGCATGTTTTCGATGTAGGAAGATGCCCTTGAACCTGGAGATTTGGGACCCATGCGATGGGTACCACGCAGTATTACTTTAAAGGGTCTGCATTTGCTCACCCAACCTCACCAAACCTCTCAGCCCCAAGAGTGTCCACCCTTATGTCTCATCCAGCTGTGGGTCTAGATATGGTCAATCCAGGTTGCATCACAGCCCCTGAACGCATTGTGTAAGAATTTCTCTCTCTTTCACTGTCTTTGTTTCATGGGTTTGTAAAAGTAATTTATTTTTATAATGGGGTTTAGCTGCTTTTCACTGCTGTGTTTATGCCGCTTTTCACCCACTTGACACACTAACAGAGAGATATCAATACATAGGTTTTAAGATTATTACTAGTCAGATATATTCTTGTGCGGTGAATAGGGCGTGTTGAGTCCAGTTCTCTGAGCAAGGAATAGGTCTTGTCTATTACATATTGGGTTTATGGAACGGTATCTGATCTAATTTGAAACCCTTGTTTTATGTATCACCCCACCTCACCTTTCCCGTTAAGCAGCCATAGTGTGTTTTCTGCATGTGTGACTCTGTTCTGTTTTGTAATTCAGTTCAAGTGTAACGGGTTTTACATTCCCTCTATAAGTGATACCTTATGAGAAGTGTCCTTTTCTGTGTGACTTATTTCACTTAGAATCGTCTTACCTAAATCCACTCATCATGCTGCTACTAGCCTTATGACATTGATTTCATGGCTGAGTGATATTCCATTGTACATAAGGACCACAACTTCTTTATCCATTTTTCTCCCTCCTGGGATATTGAAGGTGGAATGAAGTGGAGGTCCTTGTCAACAGAGCAGCCCTAAACTTTGGGGTGCTTGTGTCTTGCTGATTTTTCATTTTCCCAATTTATACCCCCATGAGTGGAAGTGCCCTATGCTCTCTAAGCTGTGTTTTTTAGATGTTTCAGGACACACCGTACACTTCTCCAGAGTGGCTGTTGGCAATTTACATCCCGCCCATCAGTGTAGCAAGGCTCCCATTACTCCATGGCCTGTCCTGCATTTCTGGTTTTCAGACTTTTTTCAGCATGGCCCTTTTGACCGATGGGTAGCGAGTCTTCTTTGTAGCCCTGATTTGCCTTTCCAGGTTGCTTGGTTGGCCAAAAAGGGCGTATGCGTTTTTTCCTGAATATATTCAGGAAAAAACGCATACGCCCTTTTTGGCCAAGGGCATCATTGTCAACGTTTTGCCGCTTTTCATGTGCTTTAAAGGTGATTCGAATCTACCTCCTGAAATCTGTTTCCTGCATTTCTGCCTTGATTTCAAATCCTCTTCTTTGCCTTCCCTCAATATATTTGTGGATGAGAGTTATCATTTATAACTCTGCAGGTTTGTGAATTGCAGTGCCCTGAAGCTCCATTTTACAACTCGCTTTTTTGGGAGCTGGCCGCAAAAGCGCAGGATGGCTTCAGGCCCTGTTCTGGTTCCGGGGGGAGGATGAGCCTGTGGTTAATTCTTCTTCCTGATGGGAAAATAGAGTGACCTGTGCCTGTCCCAACACCAAGAGCTAGTCTCTCACTGGTTCCCCGTCTACCCGTTCATCCTCAGGACAAATTGCAACCTGTACGGAACAGGAGGTTAAAGGTGCTGATGCTCCAAGTAGGGAGATTGTTAGTAAAGCGGCTGGAATGGCGAACCCGGGCACAAGGAGAAGAGAAATGAGGTGCGTTTTAGAAACCTTTCCACATCACACGGTGTACTATCTTCTGGGTTTCTCATGCATGTTTTCGATGTAGGAAGATGCCCTTGAACCTGGAGATTTGGGACCCATGCGATGGGTACCACGCAGTATTACTTTAAAGGGTCTGCATTTGCTCACCCAACCTCACCAAACCTCTCAGCCCCAAGAGTGTCCACCCTTATGTCTCATCCAGCTGTGGGTCTAGATATGGTCAATCCATGTTGCATCACAGCCCCTGAACGCATTGTGTAAGAATTTCTCTCTCTTTCACTGTCTTTGTTTCATGGGTTTGTAAAAGTAATTTATTTTTATAATGGGGTTTAGCTGCTTTTCACTGCTGTGTTTATGCCGCTTTTCACCCACTTGACACACTAACAGAGAGATATCAATACATAGGTTTTAAGATTATTACTAGTCAGATATATTCTTGTGCGGTGAATAGGGCGTGTTGAGTCCAGTTCTCTGAGCAAGGAGTACGTCTTGTCTATTACATATTGGGTTTATGGAACGGTATCTGAGCTAATTTGAAACCCTTGTTTTATGTATCACCCCACCTCACCTTTCCCGTTAAGCAGCCATAGTGTGTTTTCTGCATGTGTGACTCTGTTCTGTTTTGTAATTCAGTTCAAGTGTAACGCTTTTTACATTCCCTCTATAAGTGATACCTTATGAGAAGTGTCCTTTTCTGTGTGACTTATTTCACTTAGAATCGTTGTACCTAAATCCACTCATCATGCTGCTACTAGCCTTATGACATTGATTTCATGGCTGAGTGATATTCCATTGTACATAAGGACCACAACTTCTTTATCCATTTTTCTCTTTCCTGGGATATTGAAGGTGGAATGAAGTGGAGGTCCTTGTCAACAGAGCAGCCCTAAACTTTGGGGTGCTTGTGTCTTGCTGATTTTTCATTTTCCCAATTTATACCCCCATGAGTGGAAGTGCCCTATGCTCTCTAAGCTGTGTTTTTTAGATGTTTCAGGACACACCGTACACTTCCCCAGAGTGGCTGTTGGCAATTTACATCCCGCCCATCAGTGTAGCAAGGCTCCCATTTCTCCATGGCCTGTGCTGCATTTCTGGTTTTGAGACTTTTTTCAGCATGGCCCTTTTGACCGATGGGTAGCGAGTCTGCTTTGTCGCGCTGATTTGCCTTTCTAGGTTGCTTGGTTGGCCAAAAAGGGCATCATTGTCAACGTTTTGCCGCTTTTCATGTGCTTTAAAGGCGATTCGAATCTACCTCCTGAAATCTGTTTCCTACAATTCTGCCTTGATTTCAAATCCTCTTCTTTGCCTTCCCTCAATATATTTGTGGACGAGAGTTATCATTTATAACTCTGCAGTTTTGTGAATTGCAGTGCCCTGAAGCTCCATTTTACAACTCGCTTTTTTGGGAGCTGGCCGCAAAAGCGCAGGATGGCTTCAGGCCCTGTTCTGGTTCCGGGGGGGAGGATGAGCCTGTGGTTAATTCTTCTTCCTGATGGGAAAATAGAGTGACCTGTGCCTGTCCCAACACCAAGAGCTAGTCTCTCACTGGTTCCCCGTCTACCCGTTCATCCTCAGGACAAATTGCAACCTGTACGGAACAGGAGGTTAAAGGTGCTGATGCTCCAAGTAGGGAGATTGTTAGTAAAGCGGCTGGAATGGCGATCCCGGGCACAAGGAGAAGAGAAATGAGGTGTGTTTTAGAAACCTTTCCCCATCACATGGTGTACCATCTTTTTGTTTTCTCATGCATGTTTTCGATGTAGGAAGATGCCCTTGAACCTGGAGATTTGGGACCCATGCGATGGGTACCACGCAGTATTACTTTAAAGGGTCTGCGTTTGCTCACCCAACCTCACCAAACCTCTCAGCCCCAAGAGTGTCCACCCTTATGTCTCATCCAGCTGTGGGTCTAGAAATGGTCAATCCAGGTTGCATCACAGCCCCTGAACGCATTGTGTAAGAATTTCTCTCTCTTTCACTGTCTTTGTTTCATGGGTTTTTCAAAGTAATTTATTTTTATAATGGGGTTTAGCTGCTTTTCACTGCTGTGTTTATGCCGCTTTACACCCACTTGACACACTAACAGAGAGATATCAATACATAGGTTTTAAGATTATTACTAGTCAGATATATTCTTGTGCGGTGAATAGGGCGTGTTGAGTCCAGTTCTCTGAGCAAGGAGTAGGTCTTGTCTATTACATATTGGGTTTATGGAACGGTATCTGAGCTAATTTGAAACCCTTGTTTTATGTATCACCCCACCTCACCTTTCCCGTTAAGCAGCCATAGTGTGTTTTCTGCATGTGTGACTCTGTTCTGTTTTGTAATTCAGTTCAAGTGTAACGGTTTTTACATTCCCTCTATAAGTGATACCTTATGAGAAGTGTCCTTTTCTGTGTGACTTATTTCACTTAGAATCGTCGTACCTAAATCCACTCATCATGCTGCTATTAGCCTTATGACATTGATTTCATGGCTGAGTGATATTCCATTGTACATAAGGACCACAACTTCTTTATCCATTTTTCTCCCTCCTGGGATATTGAAGGTGGAATGAAGTGGAGGTCCTTGTCAACAGAGCAGCCCTAAACTTTGGGGTGCTTGTGTCTTGCTGATTTTTCATTTTCCCAATTTATACCCCCATGAGTGGAAGTGCCCTAAGCTCTCTAAGCTGTGTTTTTTAGATGTTTCAGGACACACCGTACACTTCTCCAGAGTGGCTGTTGGCAATTTACATCCCGCCCATCAGTGTAGCAAGGCTCCCATTACTCCATGGCCTGTCCTGCATTTCTGGTTTTGAGACTTTTTTCAGCATGGCCCTTTTGACCGATGGGTAGCGAGTCTTCTTTGTAGCCCTGATTTGCCTTTCCAGGTTGCTTGGTTGGCCAAAAAGGGCGTATGCGTTTTTTCCTGAATATATTCAGGAAAAAACGCATACGCCCTTTTTGGCCAAGGGCATCATTGTCAACGTTTTGCCGCTTTTCATGTGCTTTAAAGGTGATTCGAATCTACCTCCTGAAATCTGTTTCCTGCATTTCTGCCTTGATTTCAAATCCTCTTCTTTGCCTTCCCTCAATATATTTGTGGACGAGAGTTATCATTTATAACTCTGCAGGTTTGGGAATTGCAGTGCCCTGAAGCTCCATTTTACAACTCGCTTTTTTGGGAGCTGGCCGCAAAAGCGCAGGATGGCTTCAGGCCCTGTTCTGGTTCCGGGGGGAGGATGAGCCTGTGGTTAATTCTTCTTCCTGATGGGAAAATAGAGTGACCTGTGCCTGTCCCAACACCAAGAGCTAGTCTCTCACTGGTTCCCCGTCTACCCGTTCATCCTCAGGACAAATTGCAACCTGTACGGAACAGGAGGTTAAAGGTGCTGATGCTCCAAGTAGGGAGATTGTTAGTAAAGCGGCTGGAATGGCGAACCCGGTCACAAGGAGAAGAGAAATGAGGTGCGTTTTAGAAAACTTTCCCCATCACATGGTGTACCATCTTTTTGTTTTCTCATGCATGTTTTCGATGTAGGAAGATGCCCTTGAACCTGGAGATTTGGGACCCATGCGATGGGTACCACGCAGTATTACTTTAAAGGGTCTGCGTTTGCTCACCCAACCTCACCAAACCTCTCAGCCCCAAGAGTGTCCACCCTTATGTCTCATCCAGCTGTGGGTCTAGATATGGTCAATCCAGGTTGCATCACAGCCCCTGAACGCATTGTGTAAGAATTTCTCTCTCTTTCACTGTCTTTGTTTCATGGGTTTTTCAAAGTAATTTATTTTTATAATGGGGTTTAGCTGCTTTTCACTGCTGTGTTTATGCCGCTTTACACCCACTTGACACACTAACAGAGAGATATCAATACATAGGTTTTAAGATTATTACTAGTCAGATATATTCTTGTGCGGTGAATAGGGCGTGTTGAGTCCAGTTCTCTGAGCAAGGAGTACGTCTTGTCTATTACATATTGGGTGTATGGAACGGTATCTGAGCTAATTTGAAACCCTTGTTTTATGTATCACCCCACCTCACCTTTCCCGTTAAGCAGCCATAGTGTGTTTTCTTCCTGTGTGACTCTGTTCTGTTTTGTAATTCAGTTCAAGTGTAACGGGTTTTACATTCCCTCTATAAGTGATACCTTATGAGAAGTGTCCTTTTCTGTGTGACTTATTTCACTTAGAATCGTCGTACCTAAATCCACTCATCATGCTGCTACTAGCCTTATGACATTGATTTCATGGCTGAGTGATATTCCATTGTACATAAGGACCACAACTTCTTTATCCATTTTTCTCTTTCCTGGGATATTGAAGGTGGAATGAAGTGGAGGTCCTTGTCAACAGAGCAGCCCTAAACTTTGGGGTGCTTGTGTCTTGCTGATTTTTCATTTTCCCAATTTATACCCCCATGAGTGGAAGTGCCCTATGCTCTCTAAGCTGTGTTTTTTAGATGTTTCAGGACACACCGTACACTTCTCCAGAGTGGCTGTTGGCAATTTACATCCCGCCCATCAGTGTAGCAAGGCTCCCATTACTCCATGGCCTGTCCTGCATTTCTGGTTTTGAGACTTTTTTCAGCATGGCCCTTTTGACCGATGGGTAGCGAGTCTTCTTTGTAGCCCTGATTTGCCTTTCCAGGTTGCTTGGTTGGCCAAAAAGGGCGTATGCGTTTTTTCCTGAATATATTCAGGAAAAAACGCATACGCCCTTTTTGGCCAAGGGCATCATTGTCAACGTTTTGCCGCTTTTCATGTGCTTTAAAGGTGATTCGAATCTACCTCCTGAAATCTGTTTCCTGCATTTCTGCCTTGATTTCAAATCCTCTTCTTTGCCTTCCCTCAATATATTTGTGGATGAGAGTTATCATTTATAACTCTGCAGGTTTGGGAATTGCAGTGCCCTGAAGCTCCATTTTACAACTCGCTTTTTTGGGAGCTGGCCGCAAAAGCGCAGGATGGCTTCAGGCCCTGTTCTGGTTCCGGGGGGAGGATGAGCCTGTGGTTAATTCTTCTTCCTGATGGGAAAATAGAGTGACCTGTGCCTGTCCCAACACCAAGAGCTAGTCTCTCACTGGTTCCCCGTCTACCCGTTCATCCTCAGGACAAATTGCAACCTGTACGGAACAGGAGGTTAAAGGTGCTGATGCTCCAAGTAGGGAGATTGTTAGTAAAGCGGCTGGAATGGCGAACCCGGTCACAAGGAGAAGAGAAATGAGGTGCGTTTTAGAAAACTTTCCCCATCACATGGTGTACCATCTTTTTGTTTTCTCATGCATGTTTTCGATGTAGGAAGATGCCCTTGAACCTGGAGATTTGGGACCCATGCGATGGGTACCACGCAGTATTACTTTAAAGGGTCTGCGTTTGCTCACCCAACCTCACCAAACCTCTCAGCCCCAAGAGTGTCCACCCTTATGTCTCATCCAGCTGTGGGTCTAGATATGGTCAATCCAGGTTGCATCACAGCCCCTGAACGCATTGTGTAAGAATTTCTCTCTCTTTCACTGTCTTTGTTTCATGGGTTTGTAAAAGTAATTTATTTTTTTAATGGGGTTTAGCTGCTTTTCACTGCTGTGTTTATGCCGCTTTACACCCACTTGACACACTAACAGAGAGATATCAATACATAGGTTTTAAGATTATTACTAGTCAGATATATTCTTGTGCGGTGAATAGGGCGTGTTGAGTCCAGTTCTCTGAGCAAGGAGTAGGTCTTGTCTATTACATATTGGGTTTATGGAACGGTATCTGAGCTAATTTGAAACCCTTGTTTTATGTATCACCCCACCTAATCTTTCCCGTTAAGCAGCCATAGTGTGTTTTCTGCATGTGTGACTCTGTTCTGTTTTGTAATTCAGTTCAAGTGTAACGGGTTTTACATTCCCTCTATAAGTGATACCTTATGAGAAGTGTCCTTTTCTGTGTGACTTATTTCACTTAGAATCGTCGTACCTAAATCCACTCATCATGCTGCTACTAGCCTTATGACATTGATTTCATGGCTGAGTGATATTCCATTGTACATAAGGACCACAACTTCTTTATCCATTTTTCTCTTTCCTGGGATATTGAAGGTGGAATGAAGTGGGGGTCCTTGTCAACAGAGCAGCCCTAAACTTTGGGGTGCTTGTGTCTTGCTGATTTTTCATTTTCCCAATTTATACCCCCATGAGTGGAAGTGCCCTATGCTCTCTAAGCTGTGTTTTTTAGATGTTTCAGGACACACCGTACACTTCTCCAGAGTGGCTGTTGGCAATTTACATCCCGCCCATCAGTGTAGCAAGGCTCCCATTTCTCCATGGCCTGTCCTGCATTTCTGGTTTTGAGACTTTTTTCAGCATGGCCCTTTTGACCGATGGGTAGCCAGTCTTCTTTGTAGCCCTAATTTGCCTTTCTAGGTTGCTTGGTTGGCCGAAAAGGGCGTATGCATTTTTTCCTGAATATATTCAGGATAAAACGCATACGCCCTTTTTGGCCAAGGGCATCATTGTCAACGTTTTGCCACTTTTCATGTGCTTTAAAGGCGATTCGAATCTACCTCCTGAAATCTGTTTCCTGCATTTCTGCCTTGATTTCAAATCCTCTTCTTTGCCTTCCCTCAATATATTTGTGGACGAGAGTTATCATTTATAACTCTGCAGGTTTGGGAATTGCAGTGCCCTGAAGCTCCATTTTACAACTCGCTTTTTTGGAAGCTGGCCGCAAAAGCGCAGGATGGCTTCAGGCCCTGTTCTGGTTCCGGGGGGAGGATGAGCCTGTGGTTAATTCTTCTTCCTGATGGGAAAATAGAGTGACCTGTGCCTGTCCCAACACCAAGAGCTAGTCTCTCACTGGTTCCCCGTCTACCCGTTCATCCTCAGGACAAATTGCAACCTGTACGGAACAGGAGGTTAAAGGTGCTGATGCTCCAAGTAGGGAGATTGTTAGTAAAGCGGCTGGAATGGCGAACCCGGTCACAAGGAGAAGAGAAATGAGGTGCGTTTTAGAAAACTTTCCCCATCACATGGTGTACCATCTTTTTGTTTTCTCATGCATGTTTTCGATGTAGGAAGATGCCCTTGAACCTGGAGATTTGGGACCCATGCGATGGGTACCACGCAGTATTACTTTAAAGGGTCTGCGTTTGCTCACCCAACCTCACCAAACCTCTCAGCCCCAAGAGTGTCCACCCTTATGTCTCATCCAGCTGTGGGTCTAGATATGGTCAATCCAGGTTGCATCACAGCCCCTGAACGCATTGTGTAAGAATTTCTCTCTCTTTCACTGTCTTTGTTTCATGGGTTTGTAAAAGTAATTTATTTTTTTAATGGGGTTTAGCTGCTTTTCACTGCTGTGTTTATGCCGCTTTACACCCACTTGACACACTAACAGAGAGATATCAATACATAGGTTTTAAGATTATTACTAGTCAGATATATTCTTGTGCGGTGAATAGGGCGTGTTGAGTCCAGTTCTCTGAGCAAGGAGTACGTCTTGTCTATTACATATTGGGTTTATGGAACGGTATCTGAGCTAATTTGAAACCCTTGTTTTATGTATCACCCCACCTCACCTTTCCCGTTAAGCAGCCATAGTGTGTTTTCTTCCTGTGTGACTCTGTTCTGTTTTGTAATTCAGTTCAAGTGTAACGGGTTTTACATTCCCTCTATAAGTGATACCTTATGAGAAGTGTCCTTTTCTGTGTGACTTATTTCACTTAGAATCGTCGTACCTAAATCCACTCATCATGCTGCTACTAGCCTTATGACATTGATTTCATGGCTGAGTGATATTCCATTGTACATAAGGACCACAACTTCTTTATCCATTTTTCTCTTTCCTGGGATATTGAAGGTGGAATGAAGTGGAGGTCCTTGTCAACAGAGCAGCCCTAAACTTTGGGGTGCTTGTGTCTTGCTGATTTTTCATTTTCCCAATTTATACCCCCATGAGTGGAAGTGCCCTATGCTCTCTAAGCTGTGTTTTTTAGATGTTTCAGGACACACCGTACACTTCTCCAGAGTGGCTGTTGGCAATTTACATCCCGCCCATCAGTGTAGCAAGGCTCCCATTTCTCCATGGCCTGTGCTGCATTTCTGGTTTTGAGACTTTTTTCAGCATGGCCCTTTTGACCGATGGGTAGCGAGTCTGCTTTGTCGCGCTGATTTGCCTTTCTAGGTTGCTTGGTTGGCCAAAAAGGGCATCATTGTCAACGTTTTGCCGCTTTTCATGTGCTTTAAAGGCGATTCGAATCTACCTCCTGAAATCTGTTTCCTACAATTCTGCCTTGATTTCAAATCCTCTTCTTTGCCTTCCCTCAATATATTTGTGGACGAGAGTTATCATTTATAACTCTGCAGGTTTGGGAATTGCAGTGCCCTGAAGCTCCATTTTACAACTCGCTTTTTTGGGAGCTGGCCGCAAAAGCGCAGGATGGCTTCAGGCCCTGTTCTGGTTCCGGGGGAGAGGATGAGCCTGTGGTTAATTCTTCTTCCTGATGGGAAAATAGAGTGACCTGTGCCTGTCCCAACACCAAGAGCTAGTCTCTCACTGGTTCCCCGTCTACCCGTTCATCCTCAGGACAAATTGCAACCTGTACGGAACAGGAGGTTAAAGGTGCTGATGCTCCAAGTAGGGAGATTGTTAGTAAAGCGGCTGGAATGGCGATCCCGGGCACAAGGAGAAGAGAAATGAGGTGTGTTTTAGAAACCTTTCCCCATCACATGGTGTACCATCTTTTTGTTTTCTCATGCATGTTTTCGATGTAGGAAGATGCCCTTGAACCTGGAGATTTGGGACCCATGCGATGGGTACCACGCAGTATTACTTTAAAGGGTCTGCGTTTGCTCACCCAACCTCACCAAACCTCTCAGCCCCAAGAGTGTCCACCCTTATGTCTCATCCAGCTGTGGGTCTAGAAATGGTCAATCCAGGTTGCATCACAGCCCCTGAACGCATTGTGTAAGAATTTCTCTCTCTTTCACTGTCTTTGTTTCATGGGTTTTTCAAAGTAATTTATTTTTATAATGGGGTTTAGCTGCTTTTCACTGCTGTGTTTATGCCGCTTTACACCCACTTGACACACTAACAGAGAGATATCAATACATAGGTTTTAAGATTATTACTAGTCAGATATATTCTTGTGCGGTGAATAGGGCGTGTTGAGTCCAGTTCTCTGAGCAAGGAGTAGGTCTTGTCTATTACATATTGGGTTTATGGAACGGTATCTGAGCTAATTTGAAACCCTTGTGTTATGTATCACCCCACCTCACCTTTCCCGTTAAGCAGCCATAGTGTGTTTTCTGCATGTGTGACTCTGTTCTGTTTTGTAATTCAGTTCAAGTGTAACGGTTTTTACATTCCCTCTATAAGTGATACCTTATGAGAAGTGTCCTTTTCTGTGTGACTTATTTCACTTAGAATCGTCGTACCTAAATCCACTCATCATGCTGCTACTAGCCTTACGACATTGATTTCATGGCTGAGTGATATTCCATTGTACATAAGGACCACAACTTCTTTCTCCATTTTTCTCCCTCCTGGGATATTGAAGGTGGAATGAAGTGGAGGTCCTTGTCAACAGAGCAGCCCTAAACTTTGGGGTGCTTGTGTCTTGCTGATTTTTCATTTTCCCAATTTATACCCCCATGAGTGGAAGTGCCCTATGCTCTCTAAGCTGTGTTTTTTAGATGTTTCAGGACACACCGTACACTTCTCCAGAGTGGCTGTTGGCAATTTACATCCCGCCCATCAGTGTAGCAAGGCTCCCATTACTCCATGGCCTGTCCTGCATTTCTGGTTTTGAGACTTTTTTCAGCATGGCCCTTTTGACCGATGGGTAGCGAGTCTTCTTTGTAGCCCTGATTTGCCTTTCCAGGTTGCTTGGTTGGCCAAAAAGGGCGTATGCATTTTTTCCTGAATATATTCAGGATAAAACGCATACGCCCTTTTTGGCCAAGGGCATCATTGTCAACGTTTTGCCGCTTTTCATGTGCTTTAAAGGCGATTCGAATCTACCTCCTGAAATCTGTTTCCTGCATTTCTGCCTTGATTTCAAATCCTCTTCTTTGCCTTCCCTCAATATATTTGTGGACGAGAGTTGTCATTTATAACTCTGCAGGTTTGTGAATTGCAGTGCCCTGAAGCTCCATTTTACAACTCGCTTTTTTGGAAGCTGGCCGCAAAAGCGCAGGATGGCTTCAGGCCCTGTTCTGGTTCCGGGGGGGAGGATGAGCCTGTGGTTAATTCTTCTTCCTGATGGGAAAATAGAGTGACCTGTGCCTGTCCCAACACCAAGAGCTAGTCTCTCACTGGTTCCCCGTCTACCCGTTCATCCTCAGGACAAATTGCAACCTGTACGGAACAGGAGGTTAAAGGTGCTGATGCTCCAAGTAGGGAGATTGTTAGTAAAGCGGATGGAATGGCGAACCCGGGCACAAGGAGAAGAGAAATGAGGTGCATTTTAGAAACCTTTCCCCATCACATGGTGTACCATCTTTTTGTTTTCTCATGCATGTTTTCGATGTAGGAAGATGCCCTTGAACCTGGAGATTTGGGACCCATGTGATGGGTACCACGCAGTATTACTTTAAAGGGTCTGCGTTTGCTCACCCAACCTCACCAAACCTCTCAGCCCCAAGAGTGTCCACCCTTATGTCTCATCCAGCTGTGGGTCTAGATATGGTCAATCCAGGTTGCATCACAGCCCCTGAACGCATTGTGTAAGAATTTCTCTCTCTTTCACTGTCTTTGTTTCATGGGTTTTTCAAAGTAATTTATTTTTATAATGGGGTTTAGCTGCTTTTCACTGCTGTGTTTATGCCGCTTTACACCCACTTGACACACTAACAGAGAGATATCAATACATAGGTTTTAAGATTATTACTAGTCAGATATATTCTTGTGCGGTGAATAGGGCGTGTTGAGTCCAGTTCTCTGAGCAAGGAGTAGGTCTTGTCTATTACATATTGGGTTTATGGAACGGTATCTGAGCTAATTTGAAACCCTTGTTTTATGTATCACCCCACCTCACCTTTCCCGTTAAGCAGCCATAGTGTGTTTTCTGCATGTGTGACTCTGTTCTGTTTTGTAATTCAGTTCAAGTGTAACGGGTTTTACATTCCCTCTATAAGTGATACCTTATGAGAAGTGTCCTTTTCTGTGTGACTTATTTCACTTAGAATCGTCGTACCTAAATCCACTCATCATGCTGCTACTAGCCTTATGACATTGATTTCATGGCTGAGTGATATTCCATTGTACATAAGGACCACAACTTCTTTATCCATTTTTCTCTTTCCTGGGATATTGAAGGTGGAATGAAGTGGAGGTCCTTGTCAACAGAGCAGCCCTAAACTTTGGGGTGCTTGTGTCTTGCTGATTTTTCATTTTCCCAATTTATACCCCCATGAGTGGAAGTGCCCTAAGCTCTCTAAGCTGTGTTTTTTAGATGTTTCAGGACACACCGTACACTTCTCCAGAGTGGCTGTTGGCAATTTACATCCCGCCCATCAGTGTAGCAAGGCTCCCATTTCTCCATGGCCTGTCCTGCATTTCTGGTTTTGAGACTTTTTTCAGCATGGCCCTTTTGACCGATGGGTAGCGAGTCTTCTTTGTAGCGCTGATTTGCCTTTCCAGGTTGCTTGGTTGGCCAAAAAGGGCGTATGCGTTTTTTCCTGAATATATTCAGGAAAAAACGCATACGCCCTTTTTGGCCAAGGGCATCATTGTCAACGTTTTGCCGCTTTTCATGTGCTTTAAAGGCGATTCGAATCTACCTCCTGAAATCTGTTTCCTGCAATTCTGCCTTGATTTCAAATCCTCTTCTTTGCCTTCCCTCAATATATTTGTGGACGAGAGTTATCATTTATAACTCTGCAGGTTTGGGAATTGCAGTGCCCTGAAGCTCCATTTTACAACTCGCTTTTTTGGGAGCTGGCCGCAAAAGCGCAGGATGGCTTCAGGCCCTGTTCTGGTTCCGGGGGGGAGGATGAGCCTGTGGTTAATTCTTCTTCCTGATGGGAAAATAGAGTGACCTGTGCCTGTCCCAACACCAAGAGCTAGTCTCTCACTGGTTCCCCGTCTACCCGTTCATCCTCAGGACAAATTGCAACCTGTACGGAACAGGAGGTTAAAGGTGCTGATGCTCCAAGTAGGGAGATTGTTAGTAAAGCGGATGGAATGGCGAACCCGGGCACAAGGAGAAGAGAAATGAGGTGCGTTTTAGAAACCTTTCCCCATCACATGGTGTACCATCTTTTTGTTTTCTCATGCATGTTTTCGATGTAGGAAGATGCCCTTGAACCTGGAGATTTGGGACCCATGCGATGGGTACCACGCAGTATTACTTTAAAGGGTCTGCGTTTGCTCACCCAACCTCACCAAACCTCTCAGCCCCAAGAGTGTCCACCCTTATGTCTCATCCAGCTGTGGGTCTAGATATGGTCAATCCAGGTTGCATCACAGCCCCTGAACGCATTGTGTAAGAATTTCTCTCTCTTTCACTGTCTTTGTTTCATGGGTTTGTAAAAGTAATTTATTTTTTTAATGGGGTTTAGCTGCTTTTCACTGCTGTGTTTATGCCGCTTTACACCCACTTGACACACTAACAGAGAGATATCAATACATAGGTTTTAAGATTATTACTAGTCAGATATATTCTTGTGCGGTGAATAGGGCGTGTTGAGTCCAGTTCTCTGAGCAAGGAGTACGTCTTGTCTATTACATATTGGGTTTATGGAACGGTATCTGAGCTAATTTGAAACCCTTGTTTTATGTATCACCCCACCTCACCTTTCCCGTTAAGCAGCCATAGTGTGTTTTCTGCATGTGTGACTCTGTTCTGTTTTGTAATTCAGTTCAAGTGTAACGGGTTTTACATTCCCTCTATAAGTGATACCTTATGAGAAGTGTCCTTTTCTGTGTGACTTATTTCACTTAGAATCGTCGTACCTAAATCCACTCATCATGCTGCTATTAGCCTTATGACATTGATTTCATGGCTGAGTGATATTCCATTGTACATAAGGACCACAACTTCTTTATCCATTTTTCTCTTTCCTGGGATATTGAAGGTGGAATGAAGTGGAGGTCCTTGTCAACAGAGCAGCCCTAAACTTTGGGGTGCTTGTGTCTTGCTGATTTTTCATTTTCCCAATTTATACCCCCATGAGTGGAAGTGCCCTAAGCTCTCTAAGCTGTGTTTTTTAGATGTTTCAGGACACACCGTACACTTCTCCAGAGTGGCTGTTGGCAATTTACATCCCGCCCATCAGTGTAGCAAGGCTCCCATTTCTCCATGGCCTGTGCTGCATTTCTGGTTTTGAGACTTTTTTCAGCATGGCCCTTTTGACCGATGGGTAGCGAGTCTTCTTTGTAGCGCTGATTTGCCTTTCCAGGTTGCTTGGTTGGCCAAAAAGGGCGTATGCGTTTTTTCCTGAATATATTCAGGAAAAAACGCATACGCCCTTTTTGGCCAAGTGCATCATTGTCAACGTTTTGCCGCTTTTCATGTGCTTTAAAGGCGATTCGAATCTACCTCCTGAAATCTGTTTCCTGCAATTCTGCCTTGATTTCAAATCCTCTTCTTTGCCTTCCCTCAATATATTTGTGGACGAGAGTTATCATTTATAACTCTGCAGGTTTGGGAATTGCAGTGCCCTGAAGCTCCATTTTACAACTCGCTTTTTTGGGAGCTGGCCGCAAAAGCGCAGGATGGCTTCAGGCCCTGTTCTGGTTCCGGGGGGGAGGATGAGCCTGTGGTTAATTCTTCTTCCTGATGGGAAAATAGAGTGACCTGTGCCTGTCCCAACACCAAGAGCTAGTCTCTCACTGGTTCCCCGTCTACCCGTTCATCCTCAGGACAAATTGCAACCTGTACGGAACAGGAGGTTAAAGGTGCTGATGCTCCAAGTAGGGAGATTGTTAGTAAAGCGGCTGGAATGGCGAACCCGGGCACAAGGAGAAGAGAAATGAGGTGCGTTTTAGAAACCTTTCCACATCACACGGTGTACCATCTTCTGGGTTTCTCATGCATGTTTTCGATGTAGGAAGATGCCCTTGAACCTGGAGATTTGGGACCCATGCGATGGGTACCACGCAGTATTACTTTAAAGGGTCTGCGTTTGCTCACCCAACCTCACCAAACCTCTCAGCCCCAAGAGTGTCCACCCTTATGTCTCATCCAGCTGTGGGTCTAGATATGGTCAATCCAGGTTGCATCACAGCCCCTGAACGCATTGTGTAAGAATTTCTCTCTCTTTCACTGTCTTTGTTTCATGGGTTTTTCAAAGTAATTTATTTTGATAATGGGGTTTAGCTGCTTTTCACTGCTGTGTTTATGCCGCTTTTCACCCACTTGACACACTAACAGAGAGATATCAATACATAGGTTTTAAGATTATTACTAGTCAGATATATTCTTGTGCGGTGAATAGGGCGTGTTGAGTCCAGTTCTCTGAGCAAGGAGTAGGTCTTGTCTATTACATATTGGGTTTATGGAACGGTATCTGAGCTAATTTGAAACCCTTGTTTTATGTATCACCCCACCTCACCTTTCCCGTTAAGCAGCCATAGTGTGTTTTCTGCATGTGTGACTCTGTTCTGTTTTGTAATTCAGTTCAAGTGTAACGGGTTTTACATTCCCTCTATAAGTGATACCTTATGAGAAGTGTCCTTTTCTGTGTGACTTATTTCACTTAGAATCGTCGTACCTAAATCCACTCATCATGCTGCTATTAGCCTTATGACATTGATTTCATGGCTGAGTGATATTCCATTGTACATAAGGACCACAACTTCTTTATCCATTTTTCTCCCTCCTGGGATATTGAAGGTGGAATGAAGTGGAGGTCCTTGTCAACAGAGCAGCCCTAAACTTTGGGGTGCTTGTGTCTTGCTGATTTTTCATTTTCCCAATTTATACCCCCATGAGTGGAAGTGCCCTATGCTCTCTAAGCTGTGTTTTTTAGATGTTTCAGGACACACCGTACACTTCTCCAGAGTGGCTGTTGGCAATTTACATCCCGCCCATCAGTGTAGCAAGGCTCCCATTACTCCATGGCCTGTCCTGCATTTCTGGTTTTGAGACTTTTTTCAGCATGGCCCTTTTGACCGATGGGTAGCGAGTCTTCTTTGTAGCCCTGATTTGCCTTTCCAGGTTGCTTGGTTGGCCAAAAAGGGCGTATGCCTTTTTTCCTGAATATATTCAGGAAAAAACGCATACGCCCTTTTTGGCCAAGGGCATCATTGTCAACGTTTTGCCGCTTTTCATGTGCTTTAAAGGCGATTCGAATCTACCTCCTGAAATCTGTTTCCTGCAATTCTGCCTTGATTTCAAATCCTCTTCTTTGCCTTCCCTCAATATATTTGTGGACGAGAGTTATCATTTATAACTCTGCAGGTTTGGGAATTGCAGTGCCCTGAAGCTCCATTTTACAACTCGCTTTTTTGGGAGCTGGCCGCAAGAGCGCAGGATGGCTTCAGGCCCTGTTCTGGTTCCGGGGGGAGGATGAGCCTGTGGTTAATTCTTCTTCCTGATGGGAAAATAGAGTGACCTGTGCCTGTCCCAACACCAAGAGCTAGTCTCTCACTGGTTCCCCGTCTACCCGTTCATCCTCAGGACAAATTGCAACCTGTACGGAACAGGAGGTTAAAGGTGCTGATGCTCCAAGTAGGGAGATTGTTAGTAAAGCGGCTGGAATGGCGAACCCGGTCACAAGGAGAAGAGAAATGAGGTGCGTTTTAGAAAACTTTCCCCATCACATGGTGTACCATCTTTTTGTTTTCTCATGCATGTTTTCGATGTAGGAAGATGCCCTTGAACCTGGAGATTTGGGACCCATGCGATGGGTACCACGCAGTATTACTTTAAAGGGTCTGCGTTTGCTCACCCAACCTCACCAAACCTCTCAGCCCCAAGAGTGTCCACCCTTATGTCTCATCCAGCTGTGGGTCTAGATATGGTCAATCCAGGTTGCATCACAGCCCCTGAACGCATTGTGTAAGAATTTCTCTCTCTTTCACTGTCTTTGTTTCATGGGTTTGTAAAAGTAATTTATTTTTTTAATGAGGTTTAGCTGCTTTTCACTGCTGTGTTTATGCCGCTTTACACCCACTTGACACACTAACAGAGAGATATCAATACATAGGTTTTAAGATTATTACTAGTCAGATATATTCTTGTGCGGTGAATAGGGCGTGTTGAGTCCAGTTCTCTGAGCAAGGAGTACGTCTTGTCTATTACATATTGGGTTTATGGAACGGTATCTGAGCTAATTTGAAACCCTTGTTTTATGTATCACCCCACCTCACCTTTCCCGTTAAGCAGCCATAGTGTGTTTTCTGCATGTGTGACTCTGTTCTGTTTTGTAATTCAGTTCAAGTGTAACGGGTTTTACATTCCCTCTATAAGTGATACCTTATGAGAAGTGTCCTTTTCTGTGTGACTTATTTCACTTAGAATCGTCGTACCTAAATCCACTCATCATGCTGCTATTAGCCTTATGACATTGATTTCATGGCTGAGTGATATTCCATTGTACATAAGGACCACAACTTCTTTATCCATTTTTCTCTTTCCTGGGATATTGAAGGTGGAATGAAGTGGAGGTCCTTGTCAACAGAGCAGCCCTAAACTTTGGGGTGCTTGTGTCTTGCTGATTTT
The DNA here is from genome assembly GCF_965194805.1 of Balaenoptera borealis. Classification (NCBI taxonomy): domain Eukaryota; kingdom Metazoa; phylum Chordata; class Mammalia; order Artiodactyla; family Balaenopteridae; genus Balaenoptera; species Balaenoptera borealis. The sequence goes on along the minus strand of NW_028123889.1, from coordinate 768,633 downwards.
TCATTTTCCCAATTTATACCCCCATGAGTGGAAGTGCCCTAAGCTCTCTAAGCTGTGTTTTTTAGATGTTTCAGGACACACCGTACACTTCTCCAGAGTGGCTGTTGGCAATTTACATCCCGCCCATCAGTGTAGCAAGGCTCCCATTTCTCCATGGCCTGTGCTGCATTTCTGGTTTTGAGACTTTTTTCAGCATGGCCCTTTTGACCGATGGGTAGCGAGTCTTCTTTGTAGCGCTGATTTGCCTTTCCAGGTTGCTTGGTTGGCCAAAAAGGGCGTATGCGTTTTTTCCTGAATATATTCAGGAAAAAACGCATACGCCCTTTTTGGCCAAGTGCATCATTGTCAACGTTTTGCCGCTTTTCATGTGCTTTAAAGGCGATTCGAATCTACCTCCTGAAATCTGTTTCCTGCAATTCTGCCTTGATTTCAAATCCTCTTCTTTGCCTTCCCTCAATATATTTGTGGACGAGAGTTATCATTTATAACTCTGCAGGTTTGTGAATTGCAGTGCCCTGAAGCTCCATTTTACAACTCGCTTTTTTGGGAGCTGGCCGCAAAAGCGCAGGATGGCTTCAGGCCCTGTTCTGGTTCCGGGGGGGAGGATGAGCCTGTGGTTAATTCTTCTTCCTGATGGGAAAATAGAGTGACCTGTGCCTGTCCCAACACCAAGAGCTAGTCTCTCACTGGTTCCCCGTCTACCCGTTCATCCTCAGGACAAATTGCAACCTGTACGGAACAGGAGGTTAAAGGTGCTGATGCTCCAAGTAGGGAGATTGTTAGTAAAGCGGCTGGAATGGCGAACCTGGGCACAAGGAGAAGAGAAATGAGGTGCGTTTTAGAAACCTTTCCACATCACACGGTGTACCATCTTCTGGGTTTCTCATGCATGTTTTCGATGTAGGAAGATGCCCTTGAACCTGGAGATTTGGGACCCATGCGATGGGTACCACGCAGTATTACTTTAAAGGGTCTGCGTTTGCTCACCCAACCTCACCAAACCTCTCAGCCCCAAGAGTGTCCACCCTTATGTCTCATCCAGCTGTGGGTCTAGATATGGTCAATCCAGGTTGCATCACAGCCCCTGAACGCATTGTGTAAGAATTTCTCTCTCTTTCACTGTCTTTGTTTCATGGGTTTGTAAAAGTAATTTATTTTTATAATGGGGTTTAGCTGCTTTTCACTGCTGTGTTTATGCCGCTTTTCACCCACTTGACACACTAACAGAGAGATATCAATACATAGGTTTTAAGATTATTACTAGTCAGATATATTCTTGTGCGGTGAATAGGGCGTGTTGAGTCCAGTTCTCTGAGCAAGGAGTAGGTCTTGTCTATTACATATTGGGTTTATGGAACGGTATCTGAGCTAATTTGAAACCCTTGTTTTATGTATCACCCCACCTCACCTTTCCCGTTAAGCAGCCATAGTGTGTTTTCTGCATGTGTGACTCTGTTCTGTTTTGTAATTCAGTTCAAGTGTAACGGGTTTTACATTCCCTCTATAAGTGATACCTTATGAGAAGTGTCCTTTTCTGTGTGACTTATTTCACTTAGAATCGTCGTACCTAAATCCACTCATCATGCTGCTACTAGCCTTATGACATTGATTTCATGGCTGAGTGATATTCCATTGTACATAAGGACCACAACTTCTTTATCCATTTTTCTCTTTCCTGGGATATTGAAGGTGGAATGAAGTGGAGGTCCTTGTCAACAGAGCAGCCCTAAACTTTGGGGTGCTTGTGTCTTGCTGATTTTTCATTTTCCCAATTTATACCCCCATGAGTGGAAGTGCCCTAAGCTCTCTAAGCTGTGTTTTTTAGATGTTTCAGGACACACCGTACACTTCTCCAGAGTGGCTGTTGGCAATTTACATCCCGCCCATCAGTGTAGCAAGGCTCCCATTTCTCCATGGCCTGTCCTGCATTTCTGGTTTTGAGACTTTTTTCAGCATGGCCCTTTTGACCGATGGGTAGCGAGTCTTCTTTGTAGCGCTGATTTGCCTTTCCAGGTTGCTTGGTTGGCCAAAAAGGGCGTATGCGTTTTTTCCTGAATATATTCAGGAAAAAACGCATACGCCCTTTTTGGCCAAGGGCATCATTGTCAACGTTTTGCCGCTTTTCATGTGCTTTAAAGGCGATTCGAATCTACCTCCTGAAATCTGTTTCCTGCAATTCTGCCTTGATTTCAAATCCTCTTCTTTGCCTTCCCTCAATATATTTGTGGACGAGAGTTATCATTTATAACTCTGCAGGTTTGGGAATTGCAGTGCCCTGAAGCTCCATTTTACAACTCGCTTTTTTGGGAGCTGGCCGCAAAAGCGCAGGATGGCTTCAGGCCCTGTTCTGGTTCCGGGGGGGAGGATGAGCCTGTGGTTAATTCTTCTTCCTGATGGGAAAATAGAGTGACCTGTGCCTGTCCCAACACCAAGAGCTAGTCTCTCACTGGTTCCCCGTCTACCCGTTCATCCTCAGGACAAATTGCAACCTGTACGGAACAGGAGGTTAAAGGTGCTGATGCTCCAAGTAGGGAGATTGTTAGTAAAGCGGCTGGAATGGCGAACCCGGGCACAAGGAGAAGAGAAATGAGGTGCGTTTTAGAAACCTTTCCACATCACACGGTGTACCATCTTCTGGGTTTCTCATGCATGTTTTCGATGTAGGAAGATGCCCTTGAACCTGGAGATTTGGGACCCATGCGATGGGTACCACGCAGTATTACTTTAAAGGGTCTGCATTTGCTCACCCAACCTCACGAAACCTCTCAGCCCCAAGAGTGTCCACCCTTATGTCTCATCCAGCTGTGGGTCTAGATATGGTCAATCCAGGTTGCATCACAGCCCCTGAACGCATTGTGTAAGAATTTCTCTCTCTTTCACTGTCTTTGTTTCATGGGTTTGTAAAAGTAATTTATTTTGATAATGGGGTTTAGCTGCTTTTCACTGCTGTGTTTATGCCGCTTTTCACCCACTTGACACACTAACAGAGAGATATCAATACATAGGTTTTAAGATTATTACTAGTCAGATATATTCTTGTGCGGTGAATAGGGCGTGTTGAGTCCAGTTCTCTGAGCAAGGAGTAGGTCTTGTCTATTACATATTGGGTTTATGGAACGGTATCTGAGCTAATTTGAAACCCTTGTTTTATGTATCTCCCCACCTCACCTTTCCCGTTAAGCAGCCATAGTGTGTTTTCTGCATGTGTGACTCTGTTCTGTTTTGTAATTCAGTTCAAGTGTAACGCTTTTTACATTCCCTCTATAAGTGATACCTTATGAGAAGTGTCCTTTTCTGTGTGACTTATTTCACTTAGAATCGTTGTACCTAAATCCACTCATCATGCTGCTACTAGCCTTATGACATTGATTTCATGGCTGAGTGATATTCCATTGTACATAAGGACCACAACTTCTTTATCCATTTTTCTCTTTCCTGGGATATTGAAGGTGGAATGAAGTGGAGGTCCTTGTCAACAGAGCAGCCCTAAACTTTGGGGTGCTTGTGTCTTGCTGATTTTTCATTTTCCCAATTTATACCCCCATGAGTGGAAGTGCCCTATGCTCTCTAAGCTGTGTTTTTTAGATGTTTCAGGACACACCGTACACTTCTCCAGAGTGGCTGTTGGCAATTTACATCCCGCCCATCAGTGTAGCAAGGCTCCCATTTCTCCATGGCCTGTCCTGCATTTCTGGTTTTGAGACTTTTTTCAGCATGGCCCTTTTGACCGATGGGTAGCGAGTCTGCTTTGTCATGCTGATTTGCCTTTCTAGGTTGCTTGGTTGGCCAAAAAGGGCATCATTGTCAACGTTTTGCCGCTTTTCATGTGCTTTAAAGGCGATTCGAATCTACCTCCTGAAATCTGTTTCCTACAATTCTGCCTTGATTTCAAATCCTCTTCTTTGCCTTCCCTCAATATATTTGTGGACGAGAGTTATCATTTATAACTCTGCAGGTTTGTGAATTGCAGTGCCCTGAAGCTCCATTTTACAACTCGCTTTTTTGGGAGCTGGCCACAAAAGCGCAGGATGGCTTCAGGCCCTGTTCTGGTTCCGGGGGGGAGGATGAGCCTGTGGTTAATTCTTCTTCCTGATGGGAAAATAGAGTGACCTGTGCCTTTCCCAACACCAAGAGCTAGTCTCTCACTGGTTCCCCGTCTACCCGTTCATCCTCAGGACAAATTGCAACCTGTACGGAACAGGAGGTTAAATGTGCGGATGCTCCAAGTAGGGAGATTGTTAGTAAAGCGGCTGGAATGGCGAACCCGGGCACAAGGAGAAGAGAAATGAGGTGCGTTTTAGAAACCTTTCCCCATCACTTGGTGTACCATCTTTTTGTTTTCTCATGCATGTTTTCGATGTAGGAAGATGCCCTTGAACCTGGAGATTTGGGACCCATGCGATGGGTACCACGCAGTATTACTTTAAAGGGTCTGCGTTTGCTCACCCAACCTCACCAAACCTCTCAGCCCCAAGAGTGTCCACCCTTATGTCTCATCCAGCTGTGGGTCTAGATATGGTCAATCCAGGTTGCATCACAGCCCCTGAACGCATTGTGTAACAATTTCTCTCTCTTTCACTGTCTTTGTTTCATGGGTTTGTAAAAGTAATTTATTTTTATAATGGGGTTTAGCTGCTTTTCACTGCTGTGCTTATGCCACTTTACACCCACTTGACACACTAACAGAGAGATATCAATACATAGGTTTTAAGATTATTACTAGTCAGATATATTCTTGTGCGGTGAATAGGGCGTGTTGAGTCCAGTTCTCTGAGCAAGGAGTAGGTCTTGTCTATTACATATTGGGTTTATGGAACGGTATCTGAGCTAATTTGAAACCCTTGTTTTATGTATCACCCCACCTCACCTTTCCCGTTAAGCAGCCATAGTGTGTTTTCTGCATGTGTGACTCTGTTCTGTTTTGTAATTCAGTTCAAGTGTAACGGTTTCTACATTCCCTCTATAAGTGATACCTTATGAGAAGTGTCCTTTTCTGTGTGACTTATTTCACTTAGAATCGTCGTACCTAAATCCACTCATCATGCTGCTATTAGCCTTATGACATTGATTTCATTGCTGAGTGATATTCCATTGTACATAAGGACCACAACTTCTTTATCCATTTTTCTCCCTCCTGGGATATTGAAGGTGGAAAGAAGTGGAGGTCCTTGTCAACAGAGCAGCCCTAAACTTTGGGGTGCTTGTGTCTTGCTGATTTTTCATTTTCCCAATTTATACCCCCATGAGTGGAAGTGCCCTATGCTCTCTAAGCTGTGTTTTTTAGATGTTTCAGGACACACCGTACACTTCTCCAGAGTGGCTGTTGGCAATTTACATCCCACCCATCAGTGTAGCAAGGCTCCCATTTCTCCATGGCCTGTCCTGCATTTCTGGTTTTGAGACTTTTTTCAGCATGGCCCTTTTGACCGATGGGTAGCGAGTCTTCTTTGTAGCCCTGATTTGCCTTTCCAGGTTGCTTGGTTGGCCAAAAAGGGCGTATTCGTTTTTTCCTGAATATATTCAGGAAAAAACGCATACGCCCTTTTTGGCCAAGGGCATCATTGTCAACGTTTTGCCGCTTTTCATGTGCTTTAAAGGCGATTCGAATCTACCTCCTGAAATCTGTTTCATGCATTTCTGCCTTGATTTCAAATCCTCTTCTTTGCCTTCCCTCAATATATTTGTGGACGAGAGTTATCATTTATAACTCTGCAGGTTTGTGAATTGCAGTGCCCTGAAGCTCCATTTTACAACTCGCTTTTTTGGGAGCTGGCCGCAAAAGCGCAGGATGGCTTCAGGCCCTGTTCTGGTTCCGGGGGGGAGGATGAGCCTGTGGTTAATTCTTCTTCCTGATGGGAAAATAGAGTGACCTGTGCCTGTCCCAACAACAAGAGCTAGTCTCTCACTGGTTCCCCGTATTCCCGTTCATCCTCAGGACAAATTGCAACCTGTACGGAACAGGAGGTTAAAGGTGCTGATGCTCCAAGTAGGGAGATTGTTAGTAAAGCGGCTGGAATGGCGACCCCGGGCACAAGGAGAAGAGAAATGAGGTGCGTTTTAGAAACCTTTCCCCATCACATGGTGTACCATCTTTTTGTTTTCTCATGCATGTTTTCGATGTAGGAAGATGCCCTTGAACCTGGAGATTTGGGACCCATGCGATGGGTACCACGCAGTATTACTTTAAAGGGTCTGCGTTTGCTCACCCAACCTCACCAAACCTCTCAGCCCCAAGAGTGTCCACCCTTATGTCTCATCCAGCTGTGGGTCTAGATATGGTCAATCCAGGTTGCATCACAGCCCCTGAACGCATTGTGTAAGAATTTCTCTCTCTTTCACTGTCTTTGTTTCATGGGTTTTTCGAAGTAATTTATTTTGATAATGGGGTTTAGCTGCTTTTCACTGCTGTGTTTATGCCGCTTTACACCCACTTGACACACTAACAGAGAGATATCAATACATAGGTTTTAAGATTATTACTAGTCAGATATATTCTTGTGCGGTGAATAGGGCGTGTTGAGTCCAGTTCTCTGAGCAAGGAGTAGGTCTTGTCTATTACATATTGGGTTTATGGAACGGTATCTGAGCTAATTTGAAACCCTTGTTTTATGTATCTCCCCACCTCACCTTTCCCGTTAAGCAGCCATAGTGTGTTTTCTGCATGTGTGACTCTGTTCTGTTTTGTAATTCAGTTCAAGTGTAACGCTTTTTACATTCCCTCTATAAGTGATACCTTATGAGAAGTGTCCTTTTCTGTCTGACTTATTTCACTTAGAATCGTTGTACCTAAATCCACTCATCATGCTGCTACTAGCCTTATGACATTGATTTCATGGCTGAGTGATATTCCATTGTACATAAGGACCACAACTTCTTTATCCATTTTTCTCTTTCCTGGGATATTGAAGGTGGAATGAAGTGGAGGTCCTTGTCAACAGAGCAGCCCTAAACTTTGGGGTGCTTGTGTCTTGCTGATTTTTCATTTTCCCAATTTATACCCCCATGAGTGGAAGTGCCCTATGCTCTCTAAGCTGTGTTTTTTAGATGTTTCAGGACACACCGTACACTTCTCCAGAGTGGCTGTTGGCAATTTACATCCCGCCCATCAGTGTAGCAAGGCTCCCATTTCTCCATGGCCTGTCCTGCATTTCTGGTTTTGAGACTTTTTTCAGCATGGCCCTTTTGACCGATGGGTAGCGAGTCTGCTTTGTCATGCTGATTTGCCTTTCTAGGTTGCTTGGTTGGCCAAAAAGGGCATCATTGTCAACGTTTTGCCGCTTTTCATGTGCTTTAAAGGCGATTCGAATCTACCTCCTGAAATCTGTTTCCTACAATTCTGCCTTGATTTCAAATCCTCTTCTTTGCCTTCCCTCAATATATTTGTGGACGAGAGTTATCATTTATAACTCTGCAGGTTTGTGAATTGCAGTGCCCTGAAGCTCCATTTTACAACTCGCTTTTTTGGGAGCTGGCCACAAAAGCGCAGGATGGCTTCAGGCCCTGTTCTGGTTCCGGGGGGGAGGATGAGCCTGTGGTTAATTCTTCTTCCTGATGGGAAAATAGAGTGACCTGTGCCTTTCCCAACACCAAGAGCTAGTCTCTCACTGGTTCCCCGTCTACCCGTTCATCCTCAGGACAAATTGCAACCTGTACGGAACAGGAGGTTAAATGTGCGGATGCTCCAAGTAGGGAGATTGTTAGTAAAGCGGCTGGAATGGCGAACCCGGGCACAAGGAGAAGAGAAATGAGGTGCGTTTTAGAAACCTTTCCCCATCACTTGGTGTACCATCTTTTTGTTTTCTCATGCATGTTTTCGATGTAGGAAGATGCCCTTGAACCTGGAGATTTGGGACCCATGCGATGGGTACCACGCAGTATTACTTTAAAGGGTCTGCGTTTGCTCACCCAACCTCACCAAACCTCTCAGCCCCAAGAGTGTCCACCCTTATGTCTCATCCAGCTGTGGGTCTAGATATGGTCAATCCAGGTTGCATCACAGCCCCTGAACGCATTGTGTAACAATTTCTCTCTCTTTCACTGTCTTTGTTTCATGGGTTTGTAAAAGTAATTTATTTTTATAATGGGGTTTAGCTGCTTTTCACTGCTGTGCTTATGCCACTTTACACCCACTTGACACACTAACAGAGAGATATCAATACATAGGTTTTAAGATTATTACTAGTCAGATATATTCTTGTGCGGTGAATAGGGCGTGTTGAGTCCAGTTCTCTGAGCAAGGAGTAGGTCTTGTCTATTACATATTGGGTTTATGGAACGGTATCTGAGCTAATTTGAAACCCTTGTTTTATGTATCACCCCACCTCACCTTACCCGTTAAGCAGCCATAGTGTGTTTTCTGCATGTGTGACTCTGTTCTGTTTTGTAATTCAGTTCAAGTGTAACGGTTTCTACATTCCCTCTATAAGTGATACCTTATGAGAAGTGTCCTTTTCTGTGTGACTTATTTCACTTAGAATCGTCGTACCTAAATCCACTCATCATGCTGCTATTAGCCTTATGACATTGATTTCATTGCTGAGTGATATTCCATTGTACATAAGGACCACAACTTCTTTATCCATTTTTCTCCCTCCTGGGATATTGAAGGTGGAAAGAAGTGGAGGTCCTTGTCAACAGAGCAGCCCTAAACTTTGGGGTGCTTGTGTCTTGCTGATTTTTCATTTTCCCAATTTATACCCCCATGAGTGGAAGTGCCCTATGCTCTCTAAGCTGTGTTTTTTAGATGTTTCAGGACACACCGTACACTTCTCCAGAGTGGCTGTTGGCAATTTACATCCCACCCATCAGTGTAGCAAGGCTCCCATTTCTCCATGGCCTGTCCTGCATTTCTGGTTTTGAGACTTTTTTCAGCATGGCCCTTTTGACCGATGGGTAGCGAGTCTTCTTTGTAGCCCTGATTTGCCTTTCCAGGTTGCTTGGTTGGCCAAAAAGGGCGTATTCGTTTTTTCCTGAATATATTCAGGAAAAAACGCATACGCCCTTTTTGGCCAAGGGCATCATTGTCAACGTTTTGCCGCTTTTCATGTGCTTTAAAGGCGATTCGAATCTACCTCCTGAAATCTGTTTCATGCATTTCTGCCTTGATTTCAAATCCTCTTCTTTGCCTTCCCTCAATATATTTGTGGACGAGAGTTATCATTTATAACTCTGCAGGTTTGTGAATTGCAGTGCCCTGAAGCTCCATTTTACAACTCGCTTTTTTGGGAGCTGGCCGCAAAAGCGCAGGATGGCTTCAGGCCCTGTTCTGGTTCCGGGGGGGAGGCTGAGCCTGTGGTTAATTCTTCTTCCTGATGGGAAAATAGAGTGACCTGTGCCTGTCCCAACAACAAGAGCTAGTCTCTCACTGGTTCCCCGTATTCCCGTTCATCCTCAGGACAAATTGCAACCTGTACGGAACAGGAGGTTAAAGGTGCTGATGCTCCAAGTAGGGAGATTGTTAGTAAAGTGGCTGGAATGGCGACCCCGGGCACAAGGAGAAGAGAAATGAGGTGCGTTTTAGAAACCTTTCCCCATCACATGGTGTACCATCTTTTTTGTTTTCTCATGCATGTTTTCGATGTAGGAAGATGCCCTTGAACCTGGAGATTTGGGACCCATGCGATGGGTACCACGCAGTATTACTTTAAAGGGTCTGCGTTTGCTCACCCAACCTCACCAAACCTCTCAGCCCCAAGAGTGTCCACCCTTATGTCTCATCCAGCTGTGGGTCTAGAAATGGTCAATCCAGGTTGCATCACAGCCCCTGAACGCATTGTGTAAGAATTTCTCTCTCTTTCACTGTCTTTGTTTCATGGGTTTTTCAAAGTAATTTATTTTTATAATGGGGTTTAGCTGCTTTTCACTGCTGTGTTTCTGCCGCTTTACACCCACTTGACACACTAACAGAGAGATATCAATACATAGGTTTTAAGATTATTACTAGTCAGATATATTCTTGTGCGGTGAATAGGGCGTGTTGAGTCCAGTTCTCTGAGCAAGGAGTAGGTCTTGTCTATTACATATTGGGTTTATGGAACTGTATCTGAGCTAATTTGAAACCCTTGTTTTATGTATCACCCCACCTCACCTTTCCCGTTAAGCAGCCATAGTGTGTTTTCTGCATGTGTGACTCTGTTCTGTTTTGTAATTCAGTTCAAGTGTAACGGTTTTTACAGTCCCTCTATAAGTGATACCTTATGAGAAGTGTCCTTTTCTGTGTGACTTATTTCACTTAGAATCGTCGTACCTAAATCCACTCATCATGCTGCTATTAGCCTTATGACATTGATTTCATGGCTGAGTGATATTCCATTGTACATAAGGACCACAACTTCTTTATCCCTTTTTCTCCCTCCTGGGATATTGAAGGTGGAATGAAGTGGAGGTCCTTGTCAACAGAGCAGCCCTAAACTTTGGGGTGCTTGTGTCTTGCTGATTTTTCATTTTCCCAATTTATACCCCCATGAGTGGAAGTGCCCTATGCTCTCTAAGCTGTGTTTTTTAGATGATTCAGGACACACCGTACACTTCTCCAGAGTGGCTGTTGGCAATTTACATCCCGCCCATCAGTGTAGCAAGGCTCCCATTTCTCCATGGCCTGTCCTGCATTTCTGGTTTTGACACTTTTTTCAGCATGGCCCTTTTGACCGATGGGTAGCGAGTATTTTTGTAGCCCTGATTTGCCTTTCCAGGTTGCTTGGTTGGCCAAAATGGGCGTATGCGTTTTTTCCTGAATATATTCAGGAAAAAACGCATACGCCCTTTTTGGCCAAGGGCATCATTGTCAACGTTTTGCCGCTTTTCATGTGCTTTAAAGGTGATTCGAATCTACCTCCTGAAATCTGTTTCCTGCATTTCTGCCTTGATTTCAAATCCTCTTCTTTGCCTTCCCTCAATATATTTGTGGACGAGAGTTATCATTTATTACTCTGCAGGTTTGTGAATTGCAGTGCCCTGAAGCTCCATTTTACAACTCGCTTTTTTGGGAGCTGGCCGCAAAAGCGCAGGATGGCTTCAGGCCCTGTTCTGGTTCCGGGGGGAGGATGAGCCTGTGGTTAATTCTTCTTCCTGATGGGAAAATAGAGTGACCTGTGCCTGTCCCAACACCAAGAGCTAGTCTCTCACTGGTTCCCCGTCTACCCGTTCATCCTCAGGACAAATTGCAACCTGTACGGAACAGGAGGTTAAAGGTGCTGATGCTCCAAGTAGGGAGATTGTTAGTAAAGCGGCTGGAATGGCGAACCCGGGCACAAGGAGAAGAGAAATGAGGTGCGTTTTAGAAACCTTTCCCCATCACATGGTGTACCATCTTTTTTGTTTTCTCATGCATGTTTTCGATGTAGGAAGATGCCCTTGAACCTGGAGATTTGGGACCCATGCGATGGGTACCACGCAGTATTACTTTAAAGGGTCTGCGTTTGCTCACCCAACCTCACCAAACCTCTCAGCCCCAAGAGTGTCCACCCTTATGTCTCATCCAGCTGTGGGTCTAGAAATGGTCAATCCAGGTTGCATCACAGCCCCTGAACGCATTGTGTAAGAATTTCTCTCTCTTTCACTGTCTTTGTTTCATGGGTTTTTCAAAGTAATTTATTTTTATAATGGGGTTTAGCTGCTTTTCACTGCTGTGTTTCTGCCGCTTTACACCCACTTGACACACTAACAGAGAGATATCAATGCATAGGTTTTAAGATTATTACTAGTCAGATATATTCTTGTGCGGTGAATAGGGCGTGTTGAGTCCAGTTCTCTGAGCAAGGAGTAGGTCTTGTCTATTACATATTGGGTTTATGGAACTGTATCTGAGCTAATTTGAAACCCTTGTTTTATGTATCACCCCACCTCACCTTTCCCGTTAAGCAGCCATAGTGTTTTTTCTGCATGTGTGACTCTGTTCTGTTTTGTAATTCAGTTCAAGTGTAACGGTTTTTACAGTCCCTCTATAAGTGATACCTTATGAGAAGTGTCCTTTTCTGTGTGACTTATTTCACTTAGAATCGTCGTACCTAAATCCACTCATCATGCTGCTATTAGCCTTATGACATTGATTTCATGGCTGAGTGATATTCCATTGTACATAAGGACCACAACTTCTTTATCCATTTTTCTCCCTCCTGGGATATTGAAGGTGGAATGAAGTGGAGGTCCTTGTCAACAGAGCAGCCCTAAACTTTGGGGTGCTTGTGTCTTGCTGATTTTTCATTTTCCCAATTTATACCCCCATGAGTGGAAGTGCCCTATGCTCTCTAAGCTGTGTTTTTTAGATGATTCAGGACACACCGTACACTTCTCCAGAGTGGCTGTTGGCAATTTACATCCCGCCCATCAGTGTAGCAAGGCTCCCATTTCTCCATGGCCTGTCCTGCATTTCTGGTTTTGACACTTTTTTCAGCATGGCCCTTTTGACCGATGGGTAGCGAGTATTTTTGTAGCCCTGATTTGCCTTTCCAGGTTGCTTGGTTGGCCAAAATGGGCGTATGCGTTTTTTCCTGAATATATTCAGGAAAAAACGCATACGCCCTTTTTGGCCAAGGGCATCATTGTCAACGTTTTGCCGCTTTTCATGTGCTTTAAAGGTGATTCGAATCTACCTCCTGAAATCTGTTTCCTGCATTTCTGCCTTGATTTCAAATCCTCTTCTTTGCCTTCCCTCAATATATTTGTGGACGAGAGTTATCATTTATAACTCTGCAGGTTTGTGAATTGCAGTGCCCTGAAGCTCCATTTTACAACTCGCTTTTTTGGGAGCTGGCCGCAAAAGCGCAGGATGGCTTCAGGCCCTGTTCTGGTTCCGGGGGGAGGATGAGCCTGTGGTTAATTCTTCTTCCTGATGGGAAAATAGAGTGACCTGTGCCTGTCCCAACACCAAGAGCTAGTCTCTCACTGGTTCCCCGTCTACCCGTTCATCCTCAGGACAAATTGCAACCTGTATGGAACAGGAGGTTAAAGGTGCTGATGCTCCAAGTAGGGAGATTGTTAGTAAAGCGGCTGGAATGGCGAACCCGGGCACAAGGAGAAGAGAAATGAGGTGCGTTTTAGAAACCTTTCCCCATCACATGGTGTACCATCTTTTTGTTTTCTCATGCATGTTTTCGATGTAGGAAGATGCCCTTGAACCTGGAGAGTTGGGACCCATGCGATGGGTACCACGCAGTATTACTTTAAAGGGTCTGCGTTTGCTCACCCAACCTCACCAAACCTCTCAGCCCCAAGAGTGTCCACCCTTATGTCTCATCCAGCTGTGGGTCTAGATATGGTCAATCCAGGTTGCATCACAGCCCCTGAACGCATTGTGTAAGAATTTCGCTCTCTTTCACTGTCTTTGTTTCATGGGTTTGTAAAAGTAATTTATTTTTTTAATGGGGTTTAGCTGCTTTTCACTGCTGTGTTTATGCCGCTTTACACCCACTTGACACACTAACAGATAGATATCAATACATAGGTTTTAAGATTATTACTAGTCAGATATATTCTTGTGCGGTGAATAGGGCGTGTTGAGTCCAGTTCTCTGAGCAAGGAGTACGTCTTGTCTATTACATATTGGGTTTATGGAACGGTATCTGAGCTAATTTGAAACCCTTGTTTTATGTATCACCCCACCTCACCTTTCCCGTTAAGCAGCCATAGTGTGTTTTCTGCATGTGTGACTCTGTTCTGTTTTGTAATTCAGTTCAAGTGTAACAGTTTTTACATTCCCTCTATAAGTGATACCATATGAGAAGTGTCCTTTTCTGTGTGACTTATTTCACTTAGAATCGTCGTACCTAAATCCACTCATCATGCTGCTACTAGCCTTATGACATTGATTTCATGGCTGAGTGATATTGCATTGTACATAAGGACCACAACTTCTTTATCCATTTTTCTCCCTCCTGGGATATTGAAGGTGGAATGAAGTGGAGGTCCTTGTCAACAGAGCAGCCCTAAACTTTGGGGTGCTTGTGTCTTGCTGATTTTTCATTTTCCCAATTTATACCCCCATGAGTGGAAGTGCCCTATGCTCTCTAAGCTGTGTTTTTTAGATGTTTCAGGACACACCGTACACTTCTCCAGAGTGGCTGTTGGCAATTTACATCCCGCCCATCAGTGTAGCAAGGCTCCCATTTCTCCATGGCCTGTCCTGCATTTCTGGTTTTGAGACTTTTTTCAGCATGGCCCTTTTGACCAATGGGTAGCGAGTCTTCTTTGTAGCGCTGATTTGCCTTTCCAGGTTGCTTGGTTGGCCAAAAAGGGCGTATGCGTTTTTTCCTGAATATATTCAGGAAAAAACGCATACGCCCTTTTTGGCCAAGGGCATCATTGTCAACGTTTTGCCGCTTTTCATGTGCTTTAAAGGCGATTCGAATCTACCTCCTGAAATCTGTTTCCTGCAATTCTGCCTTGATTTCAAGTCCTCTTCTTTGCCTTCCCTCAATATATTTGTGGACGAAAGTTATCATTTATAACTCTGCACGTTTGTGAATTGCAGTGCCCTGAAGCTCCATTTTACAACTCGCTTTTTTGGGAGCTGGCCACAAAAGCGCAGGATGGCTTCAGTCCCTATTCTGGTTCCGGGGGGGAGGATGAGCCTGTGGTTAATTCTTCTTCCTGATGGGAAAATAGAGTGACCTGTGCCTGTCCCAACAACAAGAGCTAGTCTCTCACTGGTTCCCCGTCTACCCGTTCATCCTCAGGACAAATTGCAACCTGTACGGAACAGGAGTTTAAAGGTGCTGATGCTCCAAGTAGGGAGATTGCTAGGAAAGTGGCTGGATTGGCGACCCCGGGCACAAGGAGAAGAGAAATGAGGTGCGTTTTAGAAACCTTTCCCCATCACATGGTGTACCATCTTTTTGTTTTCTCATGCATGTTTTCGATGTAGGAAGATGCCCTTGAACCTGGAGATTTGGGACCCATGCGATGGGTACCACGCAGTATTACTTTAATGGGTCTGCGTTTGCTCACCCAACCTCACCAAACCCCTCAGCCCCAAGAGTGTCCACCCTTATGTCTCATCCAGCTGTGGGTCTAGATATGGTCAATCCAGGTTGCATCACAGCCCCTGAACGCATTGTGTAAGAATTTCTCTTTCTTTCACTGTCTTTGTTTCATGGGTGTTTCAAAGTAATTTATTTTTATAATGGGGTTTAGCTGCTTTTCACTGCTGTGTTTATGCCGCTTTACACCCACTTGACACACTAACAGAGAGATATCAATACATAGGTTTTAAGATTATTACTAGTCAGATATATTCTTGTGCGGTGAATAGGGCGTGTTGAGTCCAGTTCTCTGAGCAAGGAGTAGGTCTTGTCTATTACATATTGGGTTTATGGAACGGTATCTGAGCTAATTTGAAACCCTTGTTTTATGTATCACCCCACCTCACCTTTCCCGTTAAGCAGCCATAGTGTGTTTTCTGCATGTGTGACTCTGTTCTGTTTTGTAATTCAGTTCAAGTGTAACGGTTTTTACAGTCCCTCTATAAGTGATACCTTATGAGAAGTGTCCTTTTCTGTGTGACTTATTTCACTTAGAATCGTCGTACCTAAATCCACTCATCATGCTGCTACTAGCCTTATGACATTGATTTCATGGCTGAGTGATATTCCATTGTACATAAGGACCACAACTTCTTTATCCATTTTTCGCTTTCCTGGGATATTGAAGGTGGAATGAAGTGGAGGTCCTTGTCAACAGAGCAGCCCTAAACTTTGGGGTGCTTGTGTCTTGCTGATTTTTCATTTTCCCAATTTATACCCCCATGAGTGGAAGTGCGCTATGCTCTCTAAGCTGTGTTTTTTAGATGTTTCTGGACACACCGTACACTTCTCCAGAGTGGCTGTTGGCAATTTACATCCCGCCCATCAGTGTAGCAAGGCTCCCATTTCTCCATGGCCTGTCCTGCATTTCTGGTTTTGACACTTTTTTCAGCATGGCCCTTTTGACCGATGGGTAGCGAGTCTTCTTTGTAGCGCTGATTTGCCTTTCCAGGTGGCTTGGTTGGCCAAAAAGGGCGTATGCGTTTTTTCCTGAATATATTCAGGAAAAAACGCATACGCCCTTTTTGGCCAAGGGCATCATTGTCAACGTTTTGCCGCTTTTCATGTGCTTTAAAGGCGATTCGAATCTACCTCCTGAAATCTGTTTCCTGCAATTCTGCCTTGATTTCAAATCCTCTTCTTTGCCTTCCCTCAATATATTTGTGGACGAGAGTTATCATTTATAACTCTGCAGGTTTGTGAATTGCAGTGCCCTGAAGCTCCATTTTACAACTCGCTTTTTTGGGAGCTGGCCGCAAAAGCGCAGGATGGCTTCAGGCCCTGTTCTGGTTCCGGGGGGGAGGATGAGCCTGTGGTTAATTCTTCTTCCTGATGGGAAAATAGAGTGACCTGTGCCTGTCCCAACACCAAGAGCTAGTCTCTCACTGGTTCCCCGTCTACCCGTTCATCCTCAGGACAAATTGCAACCTGTACGGAACAGGAGGTTAAAGGTGCTGATGCTCCAAGTAGGGAGATTGTTAGTAAAGCGGATGGAATGGCAAACCCGGGCACAAGGAGAAGAGAAATGAGGTGCGTTTTAGAAACCTTTCCCCATCACATGGTGTACCATCTTTTTGTTTTCTCATGCATGTTTTCGATGTAGGAAGATGCCCTTGAACCTGGAGATTTGGGACCCATGCGATGGGTACCATGCAGTATTACTTTAAAGGGTCTGCGTTTGCTCACCCAACCTCACCAAACCTCTCAGCCCCAAGAGTGTCCACCCTTATGTCTCATCCAGCTGTGGGTCTAGATATGGTCAATCCAGGTTGCATCACAGCCCCTGAACGCATTGTGTAAGAATTTCTCTCTCTTTCACTGTCTTTGTTTCATGGGTTTTTCAAAGTAATTTATTTTTATAATGGGGTTTAGCTGCTTTTCACTGCTGTGTTTATGCCGCTTTACACCCACTTGACACACTAACAGAGAGATATCAATACATAGGTTTTAAGATTATTACTAGTCAGATATATTCTTGTGCGGTGAATAGGGCGTGTTGAGTCCAGTTCTCTGAGCAAGGAGTAGGTCTTGTCTATTACATATTGGGTTTATGGAACGGTATCTGAGCTAATTTGAAACCCTTGTTTTATGTATCACCCCACCTCACCTTTCCCGTTAAGCAGCCATAGTGTGTTTTCTGCATGTGTGACTCTGTTCTGTTTTGTAATTCAGTTCAAGTGTAACGGTTTTTACAGTCCCTCTATAAGTGATACCTTATGAGAAGTGTCCTTTTCTGTGTGACTTATTTCACTTAGAATCGTCGTACCTAAATCCACTGATCATGCTGCTACTAGCCTTATGACATTGATTTCATGGCTGAGTGATATTCCATTGTACATAAGGACCACAACTTCTTTATCCATTTTTCTCTTTCCTGGGATATTGAAGGTGGAATGAAGTGGAGGTCCTTGTCAACAGAGCAGCCCTAAACTTTGGGGTGCTTGTGTCTTGCTGATTTTTCATTTTCCCAATTTATACCCCTATGAGTGGAAGTGCGCTATGCTCTCTAAGCTGTGTTTTTTAGATGTTTCTGGACACACCGTACACTTCTCCAGAGTGGCTGTTGGCAATTTACATCCCGCCCATCAGTGTAGCAAGGCTCCCATTTCTCCATGGCCTGTCCTGCATTTCTGGTTTTGAGACTTTTTTCAGCATGGCCCTTTTGACCGATGGGTAGCGAGTCTTCTTTGTAGCGCTGATTTGCCTTTCCAGGTGGCTTGGTTGGCCAAAAAGGGCGTATGCGTTTTTTCCTGAATATATTCAGGAAAAAACGCATACGCCCTTTTTGGCCAAGGGCATCATTGTCAACGTTTTGCCGCTTTTCATGTGCTTTAAAGGCGATTCGAATCTACCTCCTGAAATCTGTTTCCTGCAATTCTGCCTTGATTTCAAATCCTCTTCTTTGCCTTCCCTCAATATATTTGTGGACGAGAGTTATCATTCATAACTCTGCATGTTTGGGAATTGCAGTGCCCTGAAGCTCCATTTTACAACTCGCTTTTTTGGGAGCTGGCCGCAAAAGCGCAGGATGGCTTCAGGCCCTGTTCTGGTTCCGGGGGGGAGGATGAGCCTGTGTTTAATTCTTCTTCCTGATGGGAAAATAGAGTGACCTGTGCCTGTCCCAACACCAAGAGCTAGTCTCTCACTGGTTCCCCATCTACCCGTTCATCCTCAGGACAAATTGCAACCTGTAGGGAACAGGAGGTTAAAGGTGCTGATGCTCCAAGTAGGGAGATTTTTAGTAAAGCGGATGGAATGGCGAACCCGGGCACAAGGAGAAGAGAAATGAGGTGCGTTTTAGAAACCTTTCCCCATCACATGGTGTACCATCTTTTTGTTTTCTCATGCATGTTTTCGATGTAGGAAGATGCCCTTGAACCTGGAGATTTGGGACCCATGCGATGGGTACCACGCAGTATTACTTTAAAGGGTCTGCGTTTGCTCACCCAACCTCACCAAACCTCTCAGCCCCAAGAGTGTCCACCCTTATGTCTCATCCAGCTGTGGGTCTAGAAATGGTCAATCCAGGTTGCATCACAGCCCCTGAACGCATTGTGTAAGAAATTCTCTCTCTTTCACTGTCTTTGTTTCATGGGTTTTTCAAAGTAATTTATTTTTATAATGGGGTTTAGCTGCTTTTCACTGCTGTGTTTATGCCGCTTTACAGCCACTTGACTCACTAACAGAGAGATATCAATACATAGGTTTTAAGATTATTACTAGTCAGATATATTCTTGTGCGGTGAATAGGGCGTGTTGAGTCCAGTTCTCTGAGCAAGGAGTAGGTCTTGTCTATTACATATTGGGTTTATGGAACGGTATCTGAGCTAATTTGAAACCCTTGTTTTATGTATCACCCCACCTCACCTTTCCAGTTAAGCAGCCATAGTGTGTTTTCTGCATGTGTGACTCTGTTCTGTTTTGTAATTCAGTTCAAGTGTAACGCTTTTTACATTCCCTCTATAAGTGATACCTTATGAGAAGTGTCCTTTTCTGTGTGACTTATTTCACTTAGAATCGTCGTACCTAAATCCACTCATCATGCTGCTACTAGCCTTATGACATTGGTTTCATGGCTGAGTGATATTACATTGTACATAAGGACCACAACTTCTTTATCCATTTTTCTCTTTCCTGGGATATTGAAGGTGGAATGACGTGGAGGTCCTTGTCAACAGAGCAGCCCTAAACTTTGGGGTGCTTGTGTCTTGGTGATTTTTCATTTTCCCAATTTATACCCCCATGAGTGGAAGTGCCCTAAGCTCTCTAAGCTGTGTTTTTTAGATGTTTCAGGACACACCGTACACTTCTCCAGAGTGGCTGTTGGCAATTTAAATCCCGCCCATCAGTGTAGCAAGGCTCCCATTTCTCCATGGCCTGTCCTGCATTTCTGGTTTTGAGACTTTTTTCAGCATTGCCCTTTTGACCGATGGGTAGCGAGTCTTCTTTGTAGCGCTGATTTGCCTTTCCAGGTTGCTTGGTTGGCCAAAAAGGGCGTATGCGTTTTTTCCTGAATATATTCAGGAAAAAACGCATACGCCCTTTTTGGCCAAGGGCATCATTGTCAACGTTTTGCCGCTTTTCATGTGCTTTAAAGGCGATTCGAATCTACCTCCTGAAATCTGTTTCCTGCAATTCTGCCTTGATTTCAAATCCTCTTCTTTGCCTTCCCTCAATATATTTGTGGACGAGAGTTATCATTTATAACTCTGCAGGTTTGTGAATTGCAGTGCCCTGAAGCTCCATTTTACAACTCGCTTTTTTGGGAGCTGGCCGCAAAAGCGCAGGATGGCTTCAGGCCCTGTTCTGGTTCCGGGGGGGAGGATGAGCCTGTGGTTAATTCTTCTTCCTGATGGGAAAATAGAGTGACCTGTGCCTGTCCCAACACCAAGAGCTAGTCTCTCACTGGTTCCCCGTCTACCCGTTCATCCTCAGGACAAATTGCAACCTGTACGGAACAGGAGGTTAAAGGTGCTGATGCTCCAAGTAGGGAGATTGTTAGTAAAGCGGCTGGAATGGCGAACCCGGTCACAAGGAGAAGAGAAATGAGGTGCGTTTTAGAAAACTTTCCCCATCACATGGTGTACCATCTTTTTGTTTTCTCATGCATGTTTTCGATGTAGGAAGATGCCCTTGAACCTGGAGATTTGGGACCCATGCGATGGGTACCACGCAGTATTACTTTAAAGGGTCTGCGTTTGCTCACCCAACCTCACCAAACGTCTCAGCCCCAAGAGTGTCCACCCTTATGTCTCATCCAGCTGTGGGTCTAGATATGGTCAATCCAGGTTGCATCACAGCCCCTAAACGCATTGTGTAAGAATTTCTCTCTCTTTCACTGTCTTTGTTTCATGGGTTTTTCAAAGTAATTTATTTTTATACTGGGGTTTAGCTGCTTTTCACTGCTGTGTTTATGCCGCTTTACACCCACTTGACACACTAACAGAGAGATATCAATACATAGGTTTTAAGATTATTACTAGTCAGATATATTCTTGTGCGGTGAATAGGGCGTGTTGAGTCCAGTTCTCTGAGCAAGGAGTAGGTCTTGTCTATTACATATTGGGTTTATGGAACGGTATCTGAGCTAATTTGAAACCCTTGTTTTATGTATCACCCCAACTCTCCTTTCCCGTTAAGCAGCCATAGTGTGTTTTCTGCATGTGTGACTCTGTTCTGTTTTGTAATTCAGTTCAAGTGTAACGCTTTTTACATTCCCTCTATAAGTGATACCTTATGAGAAGTGTCGTTTTCTGTGTGACTTATTTCACTTAGAATCGTCGTACCTAAATCCACTCATCATGCTGCTACTAGCCTTATGACATTGATTTCATGGCTGAGTGATATTCCATTGTACATAAGGACCACAACTTCTTTATCCATTTTTCTCCCTCCTGGGATATTGAAGGTGGAATGAAGTGGAGGTCCTTGTCAACAGAGCAGCCCTAAACTTTGGGGTGCTTGTGTCTTGCTGATTTTTCATTTTCCCAGTTTATACCCCCATGAGTGGAAGTGCCCTATGCTCTCTAAGCTGTGTTTTTTAGATGTTTCAGGACTCACCGGACACTTCTCCAGAGTGGCTCTTGGCAATTTACATCCCGCCCATCAGTGTAGCAAGGCGCCCATTTCTCCATGGCCTGTCCTGCATTTCTGGTTTTGACACTTTTTTCAGCATGGCCCTTTTGACCGATGGGTAGCGAGACTTCTTTGTAGCGCTGATTTGCCTTTCCAGGTTGCTTGGTTGGCCAAAAAGGGCATATGCGTTTTTTCTTGAATATATTCAGGAAAAAACGCATACGCCCTTTTTGGCCAAGGGCATCATTGTCAACGTTTTGCCGCTTTTCATGTGCTTTAAAGGCGATTCGTATCTACCTCCTGAAATCTGTTTCCTGCAATTCTGCCTTGATTTCAAATCCTCTTCTTTGCCTTCCCTCAATATATTTGTGGACGAGAGTTATCATTTATAACTCTGCAGGTTTGTGAATTGCAGTGCCCTGAACCTCCGTTTTACAACTCGTTTTTATGGGAGCTGGCCGCAAAATCGCAGAATGGCTTCAGGCCCTGTTCTGGTTCCGGGGGGCAGGCTGAGCCTGTGGTTAATTCTTCTTTCTGATGGGAAAATAGAGTGACCTGTGCCTGTCCCAACACCAAGAGCTAGTTTCTCGTTGGTTCCACGTCTTCCCGTTTATCCTCAGGACAAATTGCAACCTGTACGGAACAGGAGGTTAAAGGTGCTGATGCTCCAAGTAGGGAGCTTGCTAGTAAAGCGGCTGGAATGGCAAACCCGGGCACAAGGAGATGAGAAATGAGGTGCGTTTTAGAAGCCTTTCCCCATCACACGGTGTACCATCTTCTGGGTTTCTCATGCATGTTTTCGATGTAGGAAGATGCCCTTGAACCTGGAGATTTGGGACCCATGCGATGGGTACCACGCAGTATTACTTTAAAGGGTCTGCGTTTGCTCACCCAACCTCACCAAACCTCTCAGCCCCAAGAGTGTCCACCCTTATGTCTCATCCAGCTGTGGGTCTAGATATGGTCAATCCAGGTTGCATCACAGCCCCTGAACTCATTGTGTAAGAATTTCTATCTCTTTCACTGTCGTTGTTTCATGGGTTTTTCAAAGTAATTTATTTTCATAATGGGGTTTAGCTGCTTTTCACGGCTGTGTTTATGCCGCTTTACACCCACTTGACACACTAACAGAGAGATATCAATACATAGGTTTTAAGATTATTACTAGTCAGATATATTCTTGTGCGGTGAATAGGGCGTGTTGAGTCCAGTTCTCTGAGCAAGGAGTAGGTCTTGTCTACTACATATTGGGTTTATGGAACGGTATCTGAGCTAATTTGATACCCTTGTTTTATGTGTCACCCCACCTCACCTTTCCCGTTAAGCAGCCATAGTCTATTTTCTGCATGTGTGACTCCGTTCTGTTTTGTAATTCAGTTCAAGTGTAACGGTTTTTACATTCCCTCTAAAAGTGATACCTTATGAGAAGTGTCCTTTTCTGTTTGACTTATTTCACTTAGAATCGTCGTACCTAAATCCACTCATCATGCTGCTACTAACCTTATGACATTGATTTCATGGCTGAGTGATATTCCATTGTACATAAGGACCACAACTTCTTTATCCATTTTTCTCTTTCCTTGGATATTTAAGGTGGAATGAAGTGGAGGTCCTTGTCAACAGAGCAGCCCTAAACTTTGGGGTGCTTGTGTCTTGCTGATTTTTCATTTTCCCAATTTATACCCCCATGAGTGGAAGTGCCCTATGCTCTCTAAGCTGTGTTTTTCAGATGATTCAGGACTCACCGGACACTTCTCCAGAGTGGCTCTTGGCAATTTACATCCCGCCCATCAGTGTAGCAAGGCTCCCATTTCTCCATGGCCTGTCCTGCATTTCTGGTTTTGACACTTTTTTCAGCATGGCCCTTTTGACCGATGGGAAGCGAGACTTCTTTGTAGCGCTGATTTGCCTTTCCAGGTTGCTTGGTTGGCCAAAAAGGGCGTATGCGTTTTTTCCTGAATATATTCAGGAAAAAACGCATACGCCCTTTTTGGCCAAGGGCATCATTGTCAACGTTTTGCCGCTTTTCATGTGCTTTAAAGGCGATTCGTATCTACCTCCTGAAATCTGTTTCCTGCAATTCTGCCTTGATTTCAAATCCTCTTCTTTGCCTTCCCTCAATATATTTGTGGACGAGAGTTATCATTTATAACTCTGCAGGTTTGTGAATTGCAGTGCCCTGAACCTCCGTTTTACAACTCGTTTTTATGGGAGCTGGCCGCAAAATCGCAGAATGGCTTCAGGCCCTGTTCTGGTTCCGGGGGGCAGGCTGAGCCTGTGGTTAATTCTTCTTTCTGATGGGAAAATAGAGTGACCTGTGCCTGTCCCAACACCAAGAGCTAGTCTCTCGTTGGTTCCACGTCTTCCCGTTTATCCTCAGGACAAATTGCAACCTGTACGGAACAGGAGGTTAAAGGTGCTGATGCTCCAAGTAGGGAGCTTGCTAGTAAAGCGGCTGGAATGGCGAACCCGGGCACAAGGAGATGAGAAATGAGGCGCGTTTTAGAAGCCTTTCCCCATCACACAGTGTACCATCTTCTGGGTTTCTCATGCATGTTTTGGATGTAGGAAGATGCCCGTGAACCTAGAGATTTGGGACCCATGCGATGGGTACCACGCAGTATTACTTTAAAGGGTCTGCGTTTGCTCACCCAACCTCACCAAACCTCTCAGCCCCAAGAGTGTCCACCCTTATGTCTCATCCAGCTCTGCGTCTAGATATGGTCAATCCAGGTTGCATCACAGCCCCTGAACGCATTGTGTAAGAATTTCTCTCTCTTTCACTGTCTTTGTTTCATGGGTGTTTCAAAGTAATTTATTTTTATAATGGGGTTTAGCTGCTTTTCACTGCTGTGTTTATGCCACTTTACACCCACTTGACACACTAACAGAGAGATATCAATACATAGGTTTTACGATTATTATTAGTCAGATATATTCTTGTGCGGTGAATAGGGCGTGTTGAGTCCAGTTCTCTGAGCAAGGAGTAGGTCTTGTCTACTACATATTGGGTTTATGGAACGGTATCTGAGCTAATTTGATACCCTTGTTTTATGTATCACCCCACCTCACCTTTCCCGTTAAGCAGCCATAGTGTGTTTTCTGCATGTGTGACTCTGTTCTGTTTTGTAATTCAGTTCAAGTGTAACGCTTTTTACATTCCCTCTATCAGTGATACCTTATGAGAAGTGTCCTTTTCTGTATGACTTATTTCACTTAGAATCGTCATACCTAAATCCACTCATCATGCTGCTACTAACCTTACGGCATTGATTTCATGGCTGAGTGATATTCCATTGTACATAAGGACCACAACTTCTTTATCCATTTTTCCCTTTCCTGGGATATTGAAGGAGGAATGAAGTGGAGGTCCTTGTCAACAGAGCAGCCCTAAACTTTGGGGTGCTTGTGTCTTGCTGATTTTTCATTTTCCCAGTTTATACCCCCATGAGTGGAAGTGCCCTATGCTCTCTAAGCTGTGTTTTTTAGATGTTTCAGGACTCACCGGACACTTCTCCAGAGTGGCTCTTGGCAATTTACATCCCGCCCATCAGTGTAGCAAGGCTCCCATTTCTCCATGGCCTGTCCTGCATTTCTGGTTTTGACACTTTTTTCAGCATGGCCCTTTTGACCGATGGGAAGCGAGACTTCTTTGTAGCGCTGATTTGCCTTTCCAGGTTGCTTGGTTGGCCAAAAAGGGCGTATGCGTTTTTTCTTGAATATATTCAGGAAAAAACGCATACGCCCTTTTTGGCCAAGGGCATCATTGTCAACGTTTTGCCGCTTTTCATGTGCTTTAAAGGCGATTCGTATCTACCTCCTGAAATCTGTTTCCTGCAATTCTGCCTTGATTTCAAATCCTCTTCTTTGCCTTCCCTCAATATATTTGTGGACGAGAGTTATCATTTATAACTCTGCAGGTTTGTGAATTGCAGTGCCCTGAACCTCCGTTTTACAACTCGTTTTTATGGGAGCTGGCCGCAAAATCGCAGAATGGCTTCAGGCCCTGTTCTGGTTCCGGGGGGCAGGCTGAGCCTGTGGTTAATTCTTCTTTCTGATGGGAAAATAGAGTGACCTGTGCCTGTCCCAACACCAAGAGCTAGTTTCTCGTTGGTTCCACGTCTTCCCGTTTATCCTCAGGACAAATTGCAACCTGTACGGAACAGGAGGTTAAAGGTGCTGATGCTCCAAGTAGGGAGCTTGCTAGTAAAGCGGCTGGAATGGCGAACCCGGGCACAAGGAGATGAGAAATGAGGTGCGTTTTAGAAGCCTTTCCCCATCACACGGTGTACCATCTTCTGGGTTTCTCATGCATGTTTTGGATGTAGGAAGATGCCCTTGAACCTGGAGATTTGGGACCCATGCGATGGGTACCACGCAGTATTACTTTAAAGGGTCTGCGTTTGCTCACCCAACCTCACCAAACCTCTCAGCCCCAAGAGTGTCCACCCTTATGTCTCATCCAGCGGTGGGTCTAGATATGGTCAATCCAGGTTGCATCACAGCCCCTGAACTCATTGTGTAAGAATTTCTATCTCTTTCACTGTCGTTGTTTCATGGGTTTTTCAAAGTAATTTATTTTCATAATGGGGTTTAGCTGCTTTTCACGGCTGTGTTTATGCCGCTTTACACCCACTTGACACACTAACAGAGAGATATCAATACATAGGTTTTAAGATTATTACTAGTCAGATATATTCTTGTGCGGTGAATAGGGCGTGTTGAGTCCAGTTCTCTGAGCAAGGAGTAGGTCTTGTCTACTACATATTGGGTTTATGGAACGGTATCTGAGCTAATTTGATACCCTTGTTTTATGTGTCACCCCACCTCACCTTTCCCGTTAAGCAGCCATAGTCTGTTTTCTGCATGTGTGACTCTGTTCTGTTTTGTAATTCAGTTCAAGTGTAACGGTTTTTACATTCCCTCTAAAAGTGATACCTTATGAGAAGTGTCCTTTTCTGTGTGACTTATTTCACTTAGAATCGTCGTACCTAAATCCACTCATCATGCTGCTACTAACCTTATGACATTGATTTCATGGCTGAGTGATATTCCATTGTACATAAGGACCACAACTTCTTTATCCATTTTTCTCTTTCCTTGGATATTTAAGGTGGAATGAAGTGGAGGTCCTTGTCAACAGAGCAGCCCTAAACTTTGGGGTGCTTGTGTCTTGCTGATTTTTCATTTTCCCAATTTATACCCCCATGAGTGGAAGTGCCCTATGCTCTCTAAGCTGTGTTTTTCAGATGTTTCAGGACACACCGTACACTTCTCCAGAGTGGCTGTTGGCAATTTACATCCCGCCCATCAGTGTAGCAAGGCTCTCATTTCTCCATGGCCTGTCCTGCATTTCTGGTTTTGACACTTTTTTCAGCATGGCCCTTTTGACCGATGGGAAGCGAGACTTCTTTGTAGCGCTGATTTGCCTTTCCAGGTTGCTTGGTTGGCCAAAAAGGGCGTATGCGTTTTTTCCTGAATATATTCAGGAAAAAACGCATACGCCCTTTTTGGCCAAGGGCATCATTGTCAACATTTTGCCGCTTTTCATGTGCTTTAAAGGCGATTCGAATCTACCTCCTGAAATCTGTTTCCTGCAATTCTGCCTTGATTTCAAATCCTCTTCTTTGCCTTCCCTCAATATATTTGTGGACGAGAGTTATCATTTATAACTCTGCAGGTTTGTGAATTGCAGTGCCCTGAACCTCCATTTTACAACTCGCTTTTTGGGGAGCTGGCCGCAAAAGCGCAGGATTGCTTCAGGCCCTGTTCTGGTTCCGGGGGGCAGGCTGAGCCTGTGGTTAATTCTTCTTCCTGATGGGAAAATAGAGTGACCTGTGCCTGTCCCAACACCAAGAGCTAGTCTCTCGTTGGTTCCCCGTCTTCCCGTTCATCCTCAGGACAAATTGCAACCTGTACGGAACAGGAGGTTAAAGGTGCTGATGCTCCAAGTAGGGAGATTGCTAGTAAAGTGGCTGGAATGGCGAACCCGGGCACAAGGAGATGAGAAATGAGGTGCGTTTTAGAAACCTTTCCCCATCACACGGTGTACCATCTTCTGGGTTTCTCATGCATGTTTTGGATGTAGGAAGATGCCCTTGAACCTGGAGATTTGGGACCCATGCGATGGGTACCACGCCGTATTACTTTAAAGGGTCTGCGTTTGCTCACCCAACCTCACCAAACCTCTCAGCCCCAAGAGTGTCCACCCTTATGTCTCATCCAGCTCTGCGTCTAGATATGGTCAATCCAGGTTGCATCACAGCCCCTGAACGCATTGTGTAAGAATTTCTCTCTCTTTCACTGTCTTTGTTTCATGGGTGTTTCAAAGTAATTTATTTTTATAATGGGGTTTAGCTGCTTTTCACTGCTGTGTTTATGCCGCTTTACACCCACTTGACACACTAACAGAGAGATATCAATACATAGGTTTTAAGATTATTACTAGTCAGATATATTCTTGTGCGGTGAATAGGGCGTGTTGAGTCCAGTTCTCTGAGCAAGGAGTAGGTCTTGTCTATTACATATTGGGTTTATGGAACGGTATCTGAGCTAATTTGAAACCCTTGTTTTATGTATCACCCCACCTCACCTTTCCCGTTAAGCAGCCATAGTGTGTTTTCTGCATGTGTGACTCTGTTCTGTTTTGTAATTCAGTTCAAGTGTAACGGCTTTTACATTCCCTCTATAAGTGATACCTTATGAGAAGTGTCCTTTTCTGTGTGACTTATTTCACTTAGAATCGTCGTACCTAAATCCACTCATCATGCTGCTACTAGCCTTATGACATTGATTTCATGGCTGAGTGATATTCCATTGTACATAAGGACCACAATTTCTTTATCCATTTTTCTCTTTCCTGGGATATTGAAGGTGGAATGAAGTGGAGGTCCTTGTCAACAGAGCAGCCCTAAACTTTGGGGTGCTTGTGTCTTGCTGATTTTTCATTTTCCCAATTTATACCCCCATGAGTGGAAGTGCCCTATGCTCTCTAAGCTGTGTTTTTTAGATGTTTCTGGACACACCGTACACTTCTCCAGAGTGGCTGTTGGCAATTTACATCCCGCCCATCAGTGTAGCAAGGCTCCCATTTCTCCATGGCCTGTCCTGCATTTCTGCTTTTGAGACTTTTTTCAGCATGGCCCTTTTGACCGATGGGTAGCGAGTCTTCTTTGTGGCCCTGATTTGCCTTTCCAGGTTGCTTGGTTGGCCAAAAAGGGCGTATGCGTTTTTTCCTGAATATATTCAGGAAAAAACGCATACGCCCTTTTTGGCCAAGGGCATCATTGTCAATGTTTTGCCGCTTTTCATGTGCTTTAAAGGCGATTCGAATCTACCTCCTGAAATCTGTTTCCTGCAATTCTGCCTTGATTTCAAATCCTCTTCATTGCCTTCCCTCAATATATTTGTGGACGAGAGTTTTCATTTATAACTCTGCAGGTTTGTGAATTGCAGTGCCCTGAAGCTCCATTTTACAACTCGCTTTTTTGGGAGCTGGCCGCAAAAGCACTGGATGGCTTCAGGCCCTGTTCTGGTTCCGGGGGGGAGGATGAGCCTGTGGTTAATTCTTCTTCCTGATGGGAAAATAGAGTGACCTGTGCCTGTCCCAACACCAAGAGCTAGTCTCTCACTGGTTCCCCGTCTTCCCGTACATCCTCAGGACAAATTGCAACCTGTAGGGAACAGGAGGTTAAAGGTGCTGATGCTCCAAGTAGGGAGATTGTTAGTAAAGCGGCTGGAATGGCGAACCCGGGCACAAGGAGAAGAGAAATGAGGTGCGTTTTAGAAACCTTTCCCCATCACATGGTGTACCATCATTTTGTTTTCTCATGCATGTTTTCGATGTAGGAAGATGCCCTTGAACCTGGAGATTTGGGACCCATGCGATGGGTACCACGCAGTATTACTTTAAAGGGTCTGCGTTTGCTCACCCAACCTCACCAAACCTCTCAGCCCCAAGAGTGTCCACCCTTATGTCTCATCCAGCTGTGGGTCTAGATATGGTCAATCCAGGTTGCATCACAGCCCCTGAACGCATTGTGTAAGAATTTCTCTCTCTTTCACTGTCTTTGTTTCATGGGTTTTTCAAAGTAATTTATTTTGATAATGGGGTTTAGCTGCTTTTCACTGCTGTGTTTATGCCGCTTTACACCCACTTGACACACTAACAGAGAGATATCAATACATAGGTTTTAAGATTATTACTAGTCAGATATATTCTTGTGCGGTGAATAGGGTGTGTTGAGTCCAGTTCTCTGAGCAAAGAGTAGGTCTTGTCTATTACATATTGGGTTTATGGAACGGTATCTGAGCTAATTTGAAACCCCTGTTGTATGTATCACCCCACCTCACCTTTCCCGTTAAGCAGCCATAGTGTGTTTTCTGCATGTGTGACTCTGTTCTGTTTTGTAATTCAGTTCAAGTGTAACGCTTTTTACATTCCCTCTATAAGTGATACCTTATGAGAAGTGTCCTTTTCTGTGTGACTTATTTCACTTAGAATCATCGTACCGAAATCCACTCATCATGCTGCTACTCCCTTATGACATTGATTTCATGGCTGAGTGATATTCCATTGTACATAAGGACCACAACTTCTTTATCCATTTTTCCCTTTCCTGGGATATTGAAGGTGGAATGAAGTGGAGGTCCTTGTCAACAGAGCAGCCCTAAACTTTGGGGTGCTTGTGTCTTGCTGATTTTTCATTTTCCCAATTTATACCCCCATGAGTGGAAGTGCCCTATGCTCTCTAAGCTGTGTTTTTTAGATGTTTCAGGACACACCGTACACTTCTCCAGAGTGGCTGTTGGCAATTTACATCTCGCCCATCAGTGTAGCAAGGCTCCCATTTTGCCATGGCCTGTCCTGCATTTCTGGTTTTGACACGTTTTTCAGCATGGCCCTTTTGACCGATGGGTAGCGAGTCTTCTTTGTAGCGCTGATTTGCCTTTCCAGGTTGCTTGGTTGGCCAAAAAGGTCGTATGCGTTTTTTCCTGAATATATTCAGGAAAAACCGCATACGACCTTTTTGGCCAAGGGCATCATTGTCAACGTTTTGCCGCTTTTCATGTGCTTTAAAGGCGATTCGAATCTACCTCCTGAAATCTGTTTCCTGCAATTCTGCCTCGATTTCAAATCCTCTTCTTTGCCTTCCCTCAATATATTTGTGGACGAGAGTTATCATTTATAACTCTGCAGGTTTGTGAATTGCAGTGCCCTGAAGCTCCATTTTACAACTCGCTTTTTTGGGAGCTGACCGCAAAAGCGCAGGATGGCTTCAGGCCCTGTTCTGATTCCGGCGGGAGGATGAGCCTGTGGTTAATTCTTCTTCCTGATGGGAAAATAGAGTGACCTGTGCCTGTCCCAACACCAAGAGCTAGTCTCTCACTGGTTCCCCGTCTACCCGTTCATCCTCAGGACAAATTGCAACCTGTACGGAACAGGAGGTTAAAGGTGCTGATGCTCCAAGTAGGGAGATTGTTAGTAAAGCAGCTGGAATGGCGAACCCGGGCACAAGGAGAAGAGAAATGAGGTGCGTTTTAGAAACCTTTCCCCATCACATGGTGTACCATCTTTTTGTTTTCTCATGCATGTTTTCGATGTAGGAAGATGCCCTTGAACCTGGAGATTTGGGACCCATGCGATGGGTACCACGCAGTATTACTTTAAAGGGTCTGCGTTTGCTCACCCAACCTCACCAAACCTCTCAGCCCCAAGAGTGTCCACCCTTATGTCTCATCCAGCTGTGGGTCTAGATATGGTCAATCCAGGTTGCATCACAGCCCCTGAACGCATTGTGTAAGAATTTCTCTCTCTTTCACTGTCTTTGTTTCATCGGTTTTTCAAAGTAATTTATTTTGATAATGGGGTTTAGCTGCTTTTCACTGCTGTGTTTATGCCGCTTTACACCCACTTGACACACTAACAGAGAGATATCAATACATAGGTTTTAAGATTATTACTAGTCAGATATATTCTTGTGCGGTGAATAGGGTGTGTTGAGTCCAGTTCTCTGAGCAAAGAGTAGGTCTTGTCTATTACATATTGGGTTTATGGAACGGTATCTGAGCTAATTTGAAACCCTTGTTGTATGTATCACCCCACCTCACCTTTCCCGTTAAGCAGCCATAGTGTGTTTTCTGCATGTGTGACTCTGTTCTGTTTTGTAATTCAGTTCAAGTGTAACGGTTTTTACATTCCCTCTATAAGTGATACCTTATGAGAAGTGTCCTTTTCTGTGTGACTTATTTCACTTAGAATCATCGTACCGAAATCCACTCATCATGCTGCTACTCCCTTATGACATTGATTTCATGGCTGAGTGATATTCCATTGTACATAAGGACCACAACTTCTTTATCCATTTTTCCCTTTCCTGGGATATTGAAGGTGGAATGAAGTGGAGGTCCTTGTCAACAGAGCAGCCCTAAACTTTGGGGTGCTTGTGTCTTGCTGATTTTTCATTTTCCCAATTTATACCCCCATGAGTGGAAGTGCCCTATGCTCTCTAAGCTGTGTTTTTTAGATGTTTCAGGACACACCGTACACTTCTCCAGAGTGGCTGTTGGCAATTTACATCTCGCCCATCAGTGTAGCAAGGCTCCCATTTTTCCATGGCCTGTCCTGCATTTCTGGTTTTGACACGTTTTTCAGCATGGCCCTTTTGACCGATGGGTAGCGAGTCTTCTTTGTAGCGCTGATTTGCCTTTCCAGGTTGCTTGGTTGGCCAAAAAGGGCGTATGCGTTTTTTCCTGAATATATTCAGGAAAAAACGCATACGCCCTTTTTGGCCAAGGGCATCATTGTCAACGTTTTGCCGCTTTTCATGTGCTTTAAAGGCGATTCGTATCTACCTCCTGAAATCTGTTTCCTGCAATTCTGCCTTGATTTCAAATCCTCTTCTTTGCCTTCCCTCAATATATTTGTGGACGAGAGTTATCATTTATAACTCTGCAGGTTTGTGAATTGCAGTGCCCTGAACCTCCGTTTTACAACTCGTTTTTATGGGAGCTGGCCGCAAAATCGCAGAATGGCTTCAGGCCCTGTTCTGGTTCCGGGGGGCAGGCTGAGCCTGTGGTTAATTCTTCTTTCTGATGGGAAAATAGAGTGACCTGTGCCTGTCCCAACACCAAGAGCTAGTTTCTCGTTGGTTCCACGTCTTCCCGTTTATCCTCAGGACAAATTGCAACCTGTACGGAACAGGAGGTTAAAGGTGCTGATGCTCCAAGTAGGGAGCTTGCTAGTAAAGCGGCTGGAATGGCGAACCCGGGGACAAGGAGATGAGAAATGAGGTGCGTTTTAGAAGCCTTTCCCCATCACACGGTGTACCATCTTCTGGGTTTCTCATGCATGTTTTGGATGTAGGAAGATGCCCTTGAACCTGGAGATTTGGGACCCATGCGATGGGTACCACGCAGTATTACTTTAAAGGGTCTGCGTTTGCTCACCCAACCTCACCAAACCTCTCAGCCCCAAGAGTGTCCACCCTTATGTCTCATCCAGCTGTGGGTCTAGATATGGTCAATCCAGGTTGCATCACAGCCCCTGAACTCATTGTGTAAGAATTTCTATCTCTTTCACTGTCGTTGTTTCATGGGTTTTTCAAAGTAATTTATTTTCATAATGGGGTTTAGCTGCTTTTCACGGCTGTGTTTATGCCGCTTTACACCCACTTGACACACTAACAGAGAGATATCAATACATAGGTTTTAAGATTATTACTAGTCAGATATATTCTTGTGCGGTGAATAGGGCGTGTTGAGTCCAGTTCTCTGAGCAAGGAGTATGTCTTGTCTACTACATATTGGGTTTATGGAACGGTATCTGAGCTAATTTGATACCCTTGTTTTATGTGTCACCCCACCTCACCTTTCCCGTTAAGCAGCCATAGTCTGTTTTCTGCATGTGTGACTCTGTTCTGTTTTGTAATTCAGTTCAAGTGTAACGGTTTTTACATTCCCTCTAAAAGTGATACCTTATGAGAAGTGTCCTTTTCTGTGTGACTTATTTCACTTAGAATCGTCGTACCTAAATCCACTCATCATGCTGCTACTAGCCTTATGACATTGATTTCATGGCTGAGTGATATTCCATTGTACATAAGGACCACAACTTCTTTATCCATTTTTCTCTTTCCTTGGATATTTAAGGTGGAATGAAGTGGAGGTCCTTGTCAACAGAGCAGCCCTAAACTTTGGGGTGCTTGTGTCTTGCTGATTTTTCATTTTCCCAATTTATACCCCCATGAGTGGAAGTGCCCTATGCTCTCTAAGCTGTGTTTTTCAGATGTTTCAGGACACACCGTACACTTCTCCAGAGTGGCTGTTGGCAATTTACATCCCGCCCATCAGTGTAGCAAGGCTCTCATTTCTCCATGGCCTGTCCTGCATTTCTGGTTTTGACACTTTTTTCAGCATGGCCCTTTTGACCGATGGGAAGCGAGACTTCTTTGTAGCGCTGATTTGCCTTTCCAGGGTGCTTGGTTGGCCAAAAAGGGCGTATGCGTTTTTTCCTGAATATATTCAGGAAAAAACGCATACGCCCTTTTTGGCCAAGGGCATCATTGTCAACATTTTGCCGCTTTTCATGTGCTTTACAGGCGATTCGAATCTACCTCCTGAAATCTGTTTCCTGCAATTCTGCCTTGATTTCAAATCCTCTTCTTTGCCTTCCCTCAATATATTTGTGGACGAGAGTTATCATTTATAACTCTGCAGGTTTGTGAATTGCAGTGCCCTGAACCTCCATTTTACAACTCGCTTTTTTGGGAGCTGGCCGCAAAAGCGCAGGATGGCTTCAGGCCCTGTTCTGGTTCCGGGGGGCAGGCTGAGCCTGTGGTTAATTCTTCTTCCTGATGGGAAAATAGAGTGACCTGTGCCTGTCCCAACACCAAGAGCTAGTCTCTCACTGGTTCCCCGTCTACCCGTTCATCCTCAGGACAAATTGCAACCTGTACGGAACAGGAGGTTAAAGGTGCTGATGCTCCAAGTAGGGAGATTGCTAGTAAAGCGGCTGGAATGGCGAACCCGGGCACAAGGAGAAGAGAAATGAGGTGCGTTTTAGAAACCTTTCCCCATCACATGGTGTACCATCTTTTTGTTTTCTCATGCATGTTTTCGATGTAGGAAGATGCCCTTGGACCTGGAGATTTGGGACCCATGCGATGGGTTCCACGCAGTATTACTTTAAAGGGTCTGCGTTTGCTCACCCAACCTCACCAAACGTCTCAGCCACAAGAGTGTCCACCCTTATGTCTCATCCAGCTGTGGGTCTAGATATGGTCAATCCAGGTTGCATCACAGCCCCTGAACGCATTGTGTAAGAATTTCTCTCTCTTTCACTGTCTTTGTTTCATGGGTTTTTCGAAGTAATTTATTTTTATAATGGGGTTTAGCTGCTTTTCACTGCTGTGTTTATGCCGCTTTACACCCACTTGACACACTAACAGAGAGATATCAATACATAGGTTTTAAGATTATTACTAGTCAGATATATTCTTGTGCGGTGAATAGGGCGTGTTGAGTCCAGTTCTCTGAGCAAGGAGTAGGTCTTGTCTATTACATATTGGGTTTATGGAACGGTATCTGAGCTAATTTGAAACCCTTGTTTTATGTATCACCCCACCTCACCTTTCCCGTTAAGCAGCCATAGTGTGTTTTCTGCATGTGTGACTCTGTTCTGTTTTGTAATTCAGTTCAAGTGTAACGGTTTTTACATTCCCTCTATAAATGATACCTTATGAGAAGTGTCCTTTTCTGTGTGACTTATTTCACTTAGAATCGTCGTACCTAAATCCACTCATCATGCTGCTACTAGCCTTATGACATTGATTTCATGGCTGAGTGATATTCCATTGTACATAAGGACCACAACTTCTTTATCCATTTTTCCCTTTCCTGGGATATTGAAGGAGGAATGAAGTGGAGGTCCTTGTCAACAGAGCAGCCCTAAACTTTGGGGTGCTTGAGTCTTGCTGATTTTTCATTTTCCCAGTTTATACCCCCATGAGTGGAAGTGCCCTATGCTCTCTAAGCTGTGTTTTTTAGATGTTTCAGGACTCACCGGACACTTCTCCAGAGTGGCTCTTGGCAATTTACATCCCGCCCATCAGTGTAGCAAGGCTCCCATTTCTCCATGGCCTGTCCTGCATTTCTGGTTTTGACACTTTTTTCAGCATGGCCCTTTTGACCGATGGGAAGCGAGACTTCTTTGTAGCGCTGATTTGCCTTTCCAGGTTGCTTGGTTGGCCAAAAAGGGCGTATGCGTTTTTTCTTGAATATATTCAGGAAAAAACGCATACGCCCTTTTTGGCCAAGGGCATCATTGTCAACGTTTTGCCGCTTTTCATGTGCTTTAAAGGCGATTCGTATCTACCTCCTGAAATCTGTTTCCTGCAATTCTGCCTTGATTTCAAATCCTCTTCTTTGCCTTCCCTCAATATATTTGTGGACGAGAGTTATCATTTATAACTCTGCAGGTTTGTGAATTGCAGTGCCCTGAACCTCCGTTTTACAACTCGTTTTTATGGGAGCTGGCCGCAAAATCGCAGAATGGCTTCAGGCCCTGTTCTGGTTCCGGGGGGCAGGCTGAGCCTGTGGTTAATTCTTCTTTCTGATGGGAAAATAGAGTGACCTGTGCCTGTCCCAACACCAAGATCTAGTTTCTCGTTGGTTCCACGTCTTCCCGTTTATCCTCAGGACAAATTGCAACCTGTACGGAACAGGAGGTTAAAGGTGCTGATGCTCCAAGTAGGGAGCTTGCTAGTAAAGCGGCTGGAATGGCGAACCCGGGCACAAGGAGATGAGAAATGAGGTGCGTTTTAGAAGCCTTTCCCCATCACACGGTGTACCATCTTCTGGGTTTCTCATGCATGTTTTGGATGTAGGAAGATGCCCTTGAACCTGGAGATTTGGGACCCATGCGATGGGTACCACGCAGTATTACTTTAAAGGGTCTGCGTTTGCTCACCCAACCTCACCAAACCTCTCAGCCCCAAGAGTGTCCACCCTTATGTCTCATCCAGCGGTGGGTCTAGATATGGTCAATCCAGGTTGCATCACAGCCCCTGAACTCATTGTGTAAGAATTTCTATCTCTTTCACTGTCGTTGTTTCATGGGTTTTTCAAAGTAATTTATTTTCATAATGGGGTTTAGCTGCTTTTCACGGCTGTGTTTATGCCGCTTTACACCCACTTGACACACTAACAGAGAGATATCAATACATAGGTTTTAAGATTATTACTAGTCAGATATATTCTTGTGCGGTGAATAGGGCGTGTTGAGTCCAGTTCTCTGAGCAAGGAGTAGGTCTTGTCTACTACATATTGGGTTTATGGAACGGTATCTGAGCTAATTTGATACCCTTGTTTTATGTGTCACCCCACCTCACCTTTCCCGTTAAGCAGCCATAGTCTGTTTTCTGCATGTGTGACTCTGTTCTGTTTTGTAATTCAGTTCAAGTGTAACGGTTTTTACATTCCCTCTAAAAGTGATACCTTATGAGAAGTGTCCTTTTCTGTGTGACTTATTTCACTTAGAATCGTCGTACCTAAATCCACTCATCATGCTGCTACTAACCTTATGACATTGATTTCATGGCTGAGTGATATTCCATTGTACATAAGGACCACAACTTCTTTATCCATTTTTCTCTTTCCTTGGATATTTAAGGTGGAATGAAGTGGAGGTCCTTGTCAACAGAGCAGCCCTAAACTTTGGGGTGCTTGTGTCTTGCTGATTTTTCATTTTCCCAATTTATACCCCCATGAGTGGAAGTGCCCTATGCTCTCTAAGCTGTGTTTTTCAGATGTTTCAGGACACACCGTACACTTCTCCAGAATGGCTGTTGGCAATTTACATCCCGCCCATCAGTGTAGCAAGGCTCTCATTTCTCCATGGCCTGTCCTGCATTTCTGGTTTTGACACTTTTTTCAGCATGGCCCTTTTGACCGATGGGAAGCGAGACTTCTTTGTAGCGCTGATTTGCCTTTCCAGGTTGCTTGGTTGGCCAAAAAGGGCGTATGCGTTTTTTCCTGAATATATTCAGGAAAAAACGCATACGCCCTTTTTGGCCAAGGGCATCATTGTCAACATTTTGCCGCTTTTCATGTGCTTTAAAGGCGATTCGAATCTACCTCCTGAAATCTGTTTCCTGCAATTCTGCCTTGATTTCAAATCCTCTTCTTTGCCTTCCCTCAATATATTTGTGGACGAGAGTTATCATTTATAACTCTGCAGGTTTGTGAATTGCAGTGCCCTGAACCTCCGTTTTACAACTCGTTTTTATGGGAGCTGGCCGCAAAATCGCAGAATGGCTTCAGGCCCTGTTCTGGTTCCGGGGGGCAGGCTGAGCCTGTGGTTAATTCTTCTTTCTGATGGGAAAATAGAGTGACCTGTGCCTGTCCCAACACCAAGAGCTAGTCTCTCGTTGGTTCCACGTCTTCCCGTTTATCCTCAGGACAAATTGCAACCTGTACGGAACAGGAGGTTAAAGGTGCTGATGCTCCAAGTAGGGAGCTTGCTAGTAAAGCGGCTGGAATGGCGAACCCGGGCACAAGGAGATGAGAAATGAGGTGCGTTTTAGAAGCCTTTCCCCATCACACGGTGTACCATCTTCTGGGTTTCTCATACATGTTTTGGATGTAGGAAGATGCCCTTGAACCTAGACATTTGGGACCCATGCGATGGGTACCACGCAGTATTACTTTAAAGGGTCTGCGTTTGCTCACCCAACCTCACCAAACCTCTCAGCCCCAAGAGTGTCCACCCTTATGTCTCATCCAGCTGTGCGTCTAGATATGGTCAATCCAGGTTGCATCACAGCCCCTGAACGCATTGTGTAAGAATTTCTCTCTCTTTCACTGTCTTTGTTTCATGGGTGTTTCAAAGTAATTTATTTTGATAATGGGGTTTAGCTGCTTTTCACTGCTGTGTTTATGCCGCTTTACACCCACTTGACACACTAACAGAGAGATATCAATACATAGGTTTTACGATTATTATTAGTCAGATATATTCTTGTGCGGTGAATAGGGCGTGTTGAGTCCAGTTCTCTGAGCAAGGAGTAGGTCTTGTCTATTACATATTGGGTTTATGGAACGGTATCTGAGCTACTTTGATACCCTTGTTTTATGTATCACCCCACCTCACCTTTCCCGTTAAGCAGCCATAGTGTGTTTTCTGCATGTGTGACTCTGTTCTGTTTTGTAATTCAGTTCAAGTGTAACGCTTTTTACATTCCCTCTATCAGTGATACCTTATGAGAAGTGTCCTTTTCTGTGTGACTTATTTCACTTAGAATCGTCGTACCTAAATCCACTCATCATGCTGCTACTAACCTTACGGCATTGATTTCATGGCTGAGTGATATTCCATTGTACATAAGGACCACAACTTCTTTATCCATTTTTCTCTTTCCTGGGATATTTAAGGTGGAATGAAGTGGAGGTCCTGGTCAACAGAGCAGCCCTAAACTTTGGGGTGCTTGTGTCTTGCTGATTTTTAATTTTCCCAATTTATACCCCCATGAGTGGAAGTGCCCTATGCTCTCTAAGCTGTGTTTTTCAGATGTTTCAGCACTCACCGGACACTTCTCCAGAGTGGCTCTTGGCAATTTACATCCCGCCCATCAGTGTAGCAAGGCTCCCATTTCTCCATGGCCTGTCCTGCATTTCTGGTTTTGACACTTTTTTCAGCATGGCCCTTTTGACCGATGGGAAGCGAGACTTCTTTGTAGCGCTGATTTGCCTTTCCAGGTTGCTTGGTTGGCCAAAAAGGGCGTATGCGTTTTTTCCTGAATATATTTAGGAAAAAACGCATACGCCCTTTTTGGCCAAGGGCATCATTGTCAACGTTTTGCCGCTTTTCATGTGCTTTAAAGGCGATTCGTATCTACCTCCTGAAATCTGTTTCCTGCAATTCTGCCTTGATTTCAAATCCTCTTCTTTGCCTTCCCTCAATATATTTGTGGACGAGAGTTATCATTTATAACTCTGCAGGTTTGTGAATTGCAGTGCCCTGAACATCCGTTTTACAACTCGTTTTTATGGGAGCTGGCCGCAAAATCGCAGAATGGCTTCAGGCCCTGTTCTGGTTCCGGGGGGCAGGCTGAGCCTGTGGTTAATTCTTCTTTCTGATGGGAAAATAGAGTGACCTGTGCCTGTCCCAACGCCAAGAGCTAGTTTCTCGTTGGTTCCACGTCTTCCCGTTTATCCTCAGGACAAATTGCAACCTGTACGGAACAGGAGGTTAAAGGTGCTGATGCTCCAAGTAGGGAGCTTGCTAGTAAAGCGGCTGGAATGGCGAACCCGGGCACAAGGAGATGAGAAATGAGGTGCGTTTTAGAAGCCTTTCCCCATCACACGGTGTACCATCTTCTGGGTTTCTCATGCATGTTTTGGATGTAGGAAGATGCCCTTGAACCTAGAGATTTGGGACCCATGCGATGGGTACCACGCAGTATTACTTTAAAGGGTCTGCGTTTGCTCACCCAACCTCACCAAACCTCTCAGCCCCAAGAGTGTCCACCCTTATGTCTCATCCAGCTGTGCGTCTAGATATGGTCAATCCAGGTTGCATCACAGCCCCTGAACGCATTGTGTAAGAATTTCTCTCTCTTTCACTGTCTTTGTTTCATGGGTGTTTCAAAGTAATTTATTTTGATAATGGGGTTTAGCTGCTTTTCACTGCTGTGTTTATGCCGCTTTACACCCACTTGACACACTAACAGAGAGATATCAATACATAGGTTTTACGATTATTATTAGTCAGATATATTCTTGTGCGGTGAATAGGGCGTGTTGAGTCCAGTTCTCTGAGCAAGGAGTAGGTCTTGTCTATTACATATTGGGTTTATGGAACGGTATCTGAGCTACTTTGATACCCTTGTTTTATGTATCACCCCACCTCACCTTTCCCGTTAAGCAGCCATAGTGTGTTTTCTGCATGTGTGACTCTGTTCTGTTTTGTAATTCAGTTCAAGTGTAACGCTTTTTACATTCCCTCTATCAGTGATACCTTATGAGAAGTGTCCTTTTCTGTGTGACTTATTTCACTTAGAATCGTCGTACCTAAATCCACTCATCATGCTGCTACTAACCTTACGGCATTGATTTCATGGCTGAGTGATATTCCATTGTACATAAGGACCACAACTTCTTTATCCATTTTTCCCTTTCCTGTGATATTGAAGGAGGAATGAAGTGGAGGTCCTTGTCAACAGAGCAGCCCTAAACTTTGGG
Organism: Balaenoptera borealis; assembly: GCF_965194805.1. Classification (NCBI taxonomy): domain Eukaryota; kingdom Metazoa; phylum Chordata; class Mammalia; order Artiodactyla; family Balaenopteridae; genus Balaenoptera; species Balaenoptera borealis. The sequence continues at coordinate 728,302 of NW_028123889.1, read as the reverse complement.
GTGCTTGTGTCTTGCTGATTTTTCATTTTCCCAGTTTATACCCCCATGAGTGGAAGTGCCCTATGCTCTCTAAGCTGTGTTTTTTAGATGTTTCAGGACTCACCGGACACTTCTCCAGAGTGGCTCTTGGCAATTTACATCCCGCCCATCAGTGTAGCAAGGCTCCCATTTCGCCATGGCCTGTCCTGCATTTCTGGTTTTGACACTTTTTTCAGCATGGCCCTTTTGACCGATGGGAAGCGAGACTTCTTTGTAGCGCTGATTTGCCTTTCCAGGTTGCTTGGTTGGCCAAAAAGGGCGTATGCGTTTTTTCTTGAATATATTCAGGAAAAAACGCATACGCCCTTTTTGGCCAAGGGCATCATTGTCAACGTTTTGCCGCTTTTCATGTGCTTTAAAGGCGATTCGTATCTACCTCCTGAAATCTGTTTCCTGCAATTCTGCCTTGATTTCAAATCCTCTTCTTTGCCTTCCCTCAATATATTTGTGGACGAGAGTTATCATTTATAACTCTGCAGGTTTGTGAATTGCAGTGCCCTGAACCTCCGTTTTACAACTCGTTTTTATGGGAGCTGGCCGCAAAATCGCAGAATGGCTTCAGGCCCTGTTCTGGTTCCGGGGGGCAGGCTGAGCCTGTGGTTAATTCTTCTTTCTGATGGGAAAATAGAGTGACCTGTGCCTGTCCCAACACCAAGAGCTAGTTTCTCGTTGGTTCCACGTCTTCCCGTTTATCCTCAGGACAAATTGCAACCTGTACGGAACAGGAGGTTAAAGGTGCTGATGCTCCAAGTAGGGAGACTGCTAGTAAAGTGGCTGGAATGGCGAACCCGGGCACAAGGAGATGAGAAATGAGGTGCGTTTTAGAAACCTTTCCCCATCACACGGTGTACCATCTTCTGGGTTTCTCATGCATGTTTTGGATGTAGGAAGATGCCCTTGAACCTGGAGATTTGGGACCCATGCGATGGGTACCACGCCGTATTACTTTAAAGGGTCTGCGTTTGCTCACCCAACCTCACCAAACCTCTCAGCCCCAAGAGTGTCCACCCTTATGTCTCATCCAGCTGTGCGTCTAGATATGGTCAATCCAGGTTGCATCACAGCCCCTGAACGCATTGTGTAAGAATTTCTCTCTCTTTCACTGTCTTTGTTTCATGGGTGTTTCAAAGTAATTTATTTTTATAATGGGGTTTAGCTGCTTTTCACTGCTGTGTTTATGCCGCTTTACACCCACTTGACACACTAACAGAGAGATATCAATACATAGGTTTTACGATTATTATTAGTCAGATATATTCTTGTGCGGTGAATAGGGCGTGTTGAGTCCAGTTCTCTGAGCAAGGAGTAGGTCTTGTCTATTACATATTGGGTTTATGGAACGGTATCTGAGCTACTTTGATACCCTTGTTTTATGTATCACCCCACCTCACCTTTCCCGTTAAGCAGCCATAGTGTGTTTTCTGCATGTGTGACTCTGTTCTGTTTTGTAATTCAGTTCAAGTGTAACGCTTTTTACATTCCCTCTATCAGTGATACCTTATGAGAAGTGTCCTTTTCTGTGTGACTTATTTCACTTAGAATCGTCGTACCTAAATCCACTCATCATGCTGCTACTAACCTTACGGCATTGATTTCATGGCTGAGTGATATTCCATTGTACATAAGGACCACAACTTCTTTATCCATTTTTCTCTTTCCTGGGATATTTAAGGTGGAATGAAGTGGAGGTCCTGGTCAACAGAGCAGCCCTAAACTTTGGGGTGCTTGTGTCTTGCTGATTTTTAATTTTCCCAATTTATACCCCCATGAGTGGAAGTGCCCTATGCTCTCTAAGCTGTGTTTTTCAGATGTTTCAGGACTCACCGGACACTTCTCCAGAGTGGCTCTTGGCAATTTACATCCCGCCCATCAGTGTAGCAAGGCTCCCATTTCTCCATGGCCTGTCCTGCATTTCTGGTTTTGACACTTTTTTCAGCATGGCCCTTTTGACCGATGGGAAGCGAGACTTCTTTGTAGCGCTGATTTGCCTTTCCAGGTTGCTTGGTTGGCCAAAAAGGGCGTATGCGTTTTTTCCTGAATATATTCAGGAAAAAACGCATACGCCCTTTTTGGGCAAGGGCATCATTGTCAACGTTTTGCCGCTTTTCATGTGCTTTAAAGGCGATTCGAATCTACCTCCTGAAATCTGTTTCCTGCAATTCTGCCTTGATTTCAAATCCTCTTCTTTGCCTTCCCTCAATATATTTGTGGACGAGAGTTATCATTTATAACTCTGCAGGTTTGTGAATTGCAGTGCCCTGAACCTCCATTTTACAACTCGCTTTTTTGGGAGCTGGCCGCAAAAGCGCAGGATGGCTTCAGGCCCTGTTCTGGTTCCGGGGGGCAGGCTGAGCCTGTTGTTATTTCTTCTTCCTGATGGGAAAATAGAGTGACCTGTGCCTGTCCCAACACCAAGAGCTAGTCTCTCGTTGGTTCCCCGTCTTCCCGTTCATCCTCAGGACAAATTGCAACCTGTACGGAACAGGAGGTTAAAGGTGCTGATGCTCCAAGTAGGGAGATTGCTAGTAAAGTGGCTGGAATGGCGAACCCGGGCACAAGGAGATGAGAAATGAGGTGCGTTTTAGAAACCTTTCCCCATCACACGGTGTACCATCTTCTGGGTTTCTCATGCATGTTTTGGATGTAGGAAGATGCCCTTGAACCTGGAGATTTGGGACCCATGCGATGGGTACCACGCCGTATTACTTTAAAGGGTCTGCGTTTGCTCACCCAACCTCACCAAACCTCTCAGCCCCAAGAGTGTCCACCCTTATGTCTCATCCAGCTGTGCGTCTAGATATGGTCAATCCAGGTTGCATCACAGCCCCTGAACGCATTGTGTAAGAATTTCTCTCTCTTTCACTGTCTTTGTTTCATGGGTGTTTTAAAGTAATTTATTTTTATAATGGGGTTTAGCTGCTTTTCACTGCTGTGTTTATGCCGCTTTACACCCACTTGACACACTAACAGAGAGATATCAATACATAGGTTTTACGATTATTATTAGTCAGATATATTCTTGTGCGGTGAATAGGGCGTGTTGAGTCCAGTTCTCTGAGCAAGGAGTAGGTCTTGTCTATTACATATTGGGTTTATGGAACGGTATCTGAGCTACTTTGATACCCTTGTTTTATGTATCACCCCACCTCACCTTTCCCGTTAAGCAGCCATAGTGTGTTTTCTGCATGTGTGACTCTGTTCTGTTTTGTAATTCAGTTCAAGTGTAACGCTTTTTACATTCCCTCTATCAGTGATACCTTATGAGAAGTGTCCTTTTCTGTGTGACTTATTTCACTTAGAATCGTCGTACCTAAATCCACTCATCATGCTGCTACTAACCTTACGGCATTGATTTCATGGCTGAGTGATATTCCATTGTACATAAGGACCACAACTTCTTTATCCATTTTTCTCTTTCCTGGGATATTTAAGGTGGAATGAAGTGGAGGTCCTGGTCAACAGAGCAGCCCTAAACTTTGGGGTGCTTGTGTCTTGCTGATTTTTCATTTTCCCAGTTTATACCCCCATGAGTGGAAGTGCCCTATGCTCTCTAAGCTGTGTTTTTTAGATGTTTCAGGACTCACCGGACACTTCTCCAGAGTGGCTCTTGGCAATTTACATCCTGCCCATCAGTGTAGCAAGGCTCTCATTTCTCCATGGCCTGTCCTGCATTTCTGGTTTTGACACTTTTTTCAGCATGGCCCTTTTGACCGATGGGAAGCGAGACTTCTTTGTAGCGCTGATTTGCCTTTCCAGGTTGCTTGGTTGGCCAAAAAGGGCGTATGCGTTTTTTCCTGAATATATTCAGGAAAAAACGCATACGCCCTTTTTGGCCAAGGGCATCATTGTCAACATTTTGCCGCTTTTCATGTGCTTTAAAGGCGATTCGAATCTACCTCCTGAAATCTGTTTCCTGCAATTCTGCCTTGATTTCAAATCCTCTTCTTTGCCTTCCCTCAATATATTTGTGGACGAGAGTTATCATTTATAACTCTGCAGGTTTGTGAATTGCAGTGCCCTGAACCTCCATTTTACAACTCGCTTTTTTGGGAGCTGGCCGCAAAAGCGCAGGATGGCTTCAGGCCCTGTTCTGGTTCCGGGGGGCAGGCTGAGCCTGTGGTTAATTCTTCTTCCTGATGGGAAAATAGAGTGACCTGTGCCTGTCCCAACACCAAGAGCTAGTCTCTCGTTGATTCCCCGTCTTCCCGTTCATCCTTAGGACAAATTGCAACCTGTACGGAACAGGAGGTTAAAGGTGCTGATGCTCCAAGTAGGGAGATTGCTAGTAAAGTGGCTGGAATGGCGAACCCGGGCACAAGGAGATGAGAAATGAGGTGCGTTTTAGAAACCTTTCCCCATCACACGGTGTACCATCTTCTGGGTTTCTCATGCATGTTTTGGATGTAGGAAGATGCCCTTGAACCTGGAGATTTGGGACCCATGCGATGGGTACCACGCCGTATTACTTTAAAGGGTCTGCGTTTGCTCACCCAACCTCACCAAACCTCTCAGCCCCAAGAGTGTCCACCCTTATGTCTCATCCAGCTGTGCGTCTAGATATGGTCAATCCAGGTTGCATCACAGCCCCTGAACGCATTGTGTAAGAATTTCTCTCTCTTTCACTGTCTTTGTTTCATGGGTGTTTCAAAGTAATTTATTTTTATAATGGGGTTTAGCTGCTTTTCACTGCTGTGTTTATGCCGCTTTACACCCACTTGACACACTAACAGAGAGATATCAATACATAGGTTTTACGATTATTATTAGTCAGATATATTCTTGTGCGGTGAATAGGGCGTGTTGAGTCCAGTTCTCTGAGCAAGGAGTAGGTCTTGTCTATTACATATTGGGTTTATGGAACGGTATCTGAGCTACTTTGATACCCTTGTTTTATGTATCACCCCACCTCACCTTTCCCGTTAAGCAGCCATAGTGTGTTTTCTGCATGTGTGACTCTGTTCTGTTTTGTAATTCAGTTCAAGTGTAACGCTTTTTACATTCCCTCTATCAGTGATACCTTATGAGAAGTGTCCTTTTCTGTGTGACTTATTTCACTTAGAATCGTCGTACCTAAATCCACTCATCATGCTGCTACTAACCTTACGGCATTGATTTCATGGCTGAGTGATATTCCATTGTACATAAGGACCACAACTTCTTTATCCATTTTTCTCTTTCCTGGGATATTTAAGGTGGAATGAAGTGGAGGTCCTGGTCAACAGAGCAGCCCTAAACTTTGGGGTGCTTGTGTCTTGCTGATTTTTAATTTTCCCAATTTATACCCCCATGAGTGGAAGTGCCCTATGCTCTCTAAGCTGTGTTTTTCAGATGTTTCAGCACTCACCGGACACTTCTCCAGAGTGGCTCTTGGCAATTTACATCCCGCCCATCAGTGTAGCAAGGCTCCCATTTCTCCATGGCCTGTCCTGCATTTCTGGTTTTGACACTTTTTTCAGCATGGCCCTTTTGACCGATGGGAAGCGAGACTTCTTTGTAGCGCTGATTTGCCTTTCCAGGTTGCTTGGTTGGCCAAAAAGGGCGTATGCGTTTTTTCCTGAATATATTTAGGAAAAAACGCATACGCCCTTTTTGGCCAAGGGCATCATTGTCAACGTTTTGCCGCTTTTCATGTGCTTTAAAGGCGATTCGTATCTACCTCCTGAAATCTGTTTCCTGCAATTCTGCCTTGATTTCAAATCCTCTTCTTTGCCTTCCCTCAATATATTTGTGGACGAGAGTTATCATTTATAACTCTGCAGGTTTGTGAATTGCAGTGCCCTGAACATCCGTTTTACAACTCGTTTTTATGGGAGCTGGCCGCAAAATCGCAGAATGGCTTCAGGCCCTGTTCTGGTTCCGGGGGGCAGGCTGAGCCTGTGGTTAATTCTTCTTTCTGATGGGAAAATAGAGTGACCTGTGCCTGTCCCAACGCCAAGAGCTAGTTTCTCGTTGGTTCCACGTCTTCCCGTTTATCCTCAGGACAAATTGCAACCTGTACGGAACAGGAGGTTAAAGGTGCTGATGCTCCAAGTAGGGAGCTTGCTAGTAAAGCGGCTGGAATGGCGAACCCGGGCACAAGGAGATGAGAAATGAGGTGCGTTTTAGAAGCCTTTCCCCATCACACGGTGTACCATCTTCTGGGTTTCTCATGCATGTTTTGGATGTAGGAAGATGCCCTTGAACCTAGAGATTTGGGACCCATGCGATGGGTACCACGCAGTATTACTTTAAAGGGTCTGCGTTTGCTCACCCAACCTCACCAAACCTCTCAGCCCCAAGAGTGTCCACCCTTATGTCTCATCCAGCTGTGCGTCTAGATATGGTCAATCCAGGTTGCATCACAGCCCCTGAACGCATTGTGTAAGAATTTCTCTCTCTTTCACTGTCTTTGTTTCATGGGTGTTTCAAAGTAATTTATTTTGATAATGGGGTTTAGCTGCTTTTCACTGCTGTGTTTATGCCGCTTTACACCCACTTGACACACTAACAGAGAGATATCAATACATAGGTTTTACGATTATTATTAGTCAGATATATTCTTGTGCGGTGAATAGGGCGTGTTGAGTCCAGTTCTCTGAGCAAGGAGTAGGTCTTGTCTATTACATATTGGGTTTATGGAACGGTATCTGAGCTACTTTGATACCCTTGTTTTATGTATCACCCCACCTCACCTTTCCCGTTAAGCAGCCATAGTGTGTTTTCTGCATGTGTGACTCTGTTCTGTTTTGTAATTCAGTTCAAGTGTAACGCTTTTTACATTCCCTCTATCAGTGATACCTTATGAGAAGTGTCCTTTTCTGTGTGACTTATTTCACTTAGAATCGTCGTACCTAAATCCACTCATCATGCTGCTACTAACCTTACGGCATTGATTTCATGGCTGAGTGATATTCCATTGTACATAAGGACCACAACTTCTTTATCCATTTTTCCCTTTCCTGTGATATTGAAGGAGGAATGAAGTGGAGGTCCTTGTCAACAGAGCAGCCCTAAACTTTGGGGTGCTTGTGTCTTGCTGATTTTTCATTTTCCCAGTTTATACCCCCATGAGTGGAAGTGCCCTATGCTCTCTAAGCTGTGTTTTTTAGATGTTTCAGGACTCACCGGACACTTCTCCAGAGTGGCTCTTGGCAATTTACATCCCGCCCATCAGTGTAGCAAGGCTCCCATTTCGCCATGGCCTGTCCTGCATTTCTGGTTTTGACACTTTTTTCAGCATGGCCCTTTTGACCGATGGGAAGCGAGACTTCTTTGTAGCGCTGATTTGCCTTTCCAGGTTGCTTGGTTGGCCAAAAAGGGCGTATGCGTTTTTTCTTGAATATATTCAGGAAAAAACGCATACGCCCTTTTTGGCCAAGGGCATCATTGTCAACGTTTTGCCGCTTTTCATGTGCTTTAAAGGCGATTCGTATCTACCTCCTGAAATCTGTTTCCTGCAATTCTGCCTTGATTTCAAATCCTCTTCTTTGCCTTCCCTCAATATATTTGTGGACGAGAGTTATCATTTATAACTCTGCAGGTTTGTGAATTGCAGTGCCCTGAACCTCCGTTTTACAACTCGTTTTTATGGGAGCTGGCCGCAAAATCGCAGAATGGCTTCAGGCCCTGTTCTGGTTCCGGGGGGCAGGCTGAGCCTGTGGTTAATTCTTCTTTCTGATGGGAAAATAGAGTGACCTGTGCCTGTCCCAACACCAAGAGCTAGTTTCTCGTTGGTTCCACGTCTTCCCGTTTATCCTCAGGACAAATTGCAACCTGTACGGAACAGGAGGTTAAAGGTGCTGATGCTCCAAGTAGGGAGACTGCTAGTAAAGTGGCTGGAATGGCGAACCTGGGCACAAGGAGATGAGAAATGAGGTGCGTTTTAGAAACCTTTCCCCATCACACGGTGTACCATCTTCTGGGTTTCTCATGCATGTTTTGGATGTAGGAAGATGCCCTTGAACCTGGAGATTTGGGACCCATGCGATGGGTACCACGCCGTATTACTTTAAAGGGTCTGCGTTTGCTCACCCAACCTCACCAAACCTCTCAGCCCCAAGAGTGTCCACCCTTATGTCTCATCCAGCTGTGCGTCTAGATATGGTCAATCCAGGTTGCATCACAGCCCCTGAACGCATTGTGTAAGAATTTCTCTCTCTTTCACTGTCTTTGTTTCATGGGTGTTTCAAAGTAATTTATTTTTATAATGGGGTTTAGCTGCTTTTCACTGCTGTGTTTATGCCGCTTTACACCCACTTGACACACTAACAGAGAGATATCAATACATAGGTTTTACGATTATTATTAGTCAGATATATTCTTGTGCGGTGAATAGGGCGTGTTGAGTCCAGTTCTCTGAGCAAGGAGTAGGTCTTGTCTATTACATATTGGGTTTATGGAACGGTATCTGAGCTACTTTGATACCCTTGTTTTATGTATCACCCCACCTCACCTTTCCCGTTAAGCAGCCATAGTGTGTTTTCTGCATGTGTGACTCTGTTCTGTTTTGTAATTCAGTTCAAGTGTAACGCTTTTTACATTCCCTCTATCAGTGATACCTTATGAGAAGTGTCCTTTTCTGTGTGACTTATTTCACTTAGAATCGTCGTACCTAAATCCACTCATCATGCTGCTACTAACCTTACGGCATTGATTTCATGGCTGAGTGATATTCCATTGTACATAAGGACCACAACTTCTTTATCCATTTTTCTCTTTCCTGGGATATTTAAGGTGGAATGAAGTGGAGGTCCTGGTCAACAGAGCAGCCCTAAACTTTGGGGTGCTTGTGTCTTGCTGATTTTTAATTTTCCCAATTTATACCCCCATGAGTGGAAGTGCCCTATGCTCTCTAAGCTGTGTTTTTCAGATGTTTCAGGACTCACCGGACACTTCTCCAGAGTGGCTCTTGGCAATTTACATCCCGCCCATCAGTGTAGCAAGGCTCCCATTTCTCCATGGCCTGTCCTGCATTTCTGGTTTTGACACTTTTTTCAGCATGGCCCTTTTGACCGATGGGAAGCGAGACTTCTTTGTAGCGCTGATTTGCCTTTCCAGGTTGCTTGGTTGGCCAAAAAGGGCGTATGCGTTTTTTCCTGAATATATTCAGGAAAAAACGCATACGCCCTTTTTGGGCAAGGGCATCATTGTCAACGTTTTGCCGCTTTTCATGTGCTTTAAAGGCGATTCGAATCTACCTCCTGAAATCTGTTTCCTGCAATTCTGCCTTGATTTCAAATCCTCTTCTTTGCCTTCCCTCAATATATTTGTGGACGAGAGTTATCATTTATAACTCTGCAGGTTTGTGAATTGCAGTGCCCTGAACCTCCATTTTACAACTCGCTTTTTTGGGAGCTGGCCGCAAAAGCGCAGGATGGCTTCAGGCCCTGTTCTGGTTCCGGGGGGCAGGCTGAGCCTGTTGTTATTTCTTCTTCCTGATGGGAAAATAGAGTGACCTGTGCCTGTCCCAACACCAAGAGCTAGTCTCTCGTTGGTTCCCCGTCTTCCCGTTCATCCTCAGGACAAATTGCAACCTGTACGGAACAGGAGGTTAAAGGTGCTGATGCTCCAAGTAGGGAGATTGCTAGTAAAGTGGCTGGAATGGCGAACCCGGGCACAAGGAGATGAGAAATGAGGTGCGTTTTAGAAACCTTTCCCCATCACACGGTGTACCATCTTCTGGGTTTCTCATGCATGTTTTGGATGTAGGAAGATGCCCTTGAACCTGGAGATTTGGGACCCATGCGATGGGTACCACGCCGTATTACTTTAAAGGGTCTGCGTTTGCTCACCCAACCTCACCAAACCTCTCAGCCCCAAGAGTGTCCACCCTTATGTCTCATCCAGCTGTGCGTCTCGATATGGTCAATCCAGGTTGCATCACAGCCCCTGAACGCATTGTGTAAGAATTTCTCTCTCTTTCACTGTCTTTGTTTCATGGGTGTTTTAAAGTAATTTATTTTTATAATGGGGTTTAGCTGCTTTTCACTGCTGTGTTTATGCCGCTTTACACCCACTTGACACACTAACAGAGAGATATCAATACATAGGTTTTACGATTATTATTAGTCAGATATATTCTTGTGCGGTGAATAGGGCGTGTTGAGTCCAGTTCTCTGAGCAAGGAGTAGGTCTTGTCTATTACATATTGGGTTTATGGAACGGTATCTGAGCTACTTTGATACCCTTGTTTTATGTATCACCCCACCTCACCTTTCCCGTTAAGCAGCCATAGTGTGTTTTCTGCATGTGTGACTCTGTTCTGTTTTGTAATTCAGTTCAAGTGTAACGCTTTTTACATTCCCTCTATCAGTGATACCTTATGAGAAGTGTCCTTTTCTGTGTGACTTATTTCACTTAGAATCGTCGTACCTAAATCCACTCATCATGCTGCTACTAACCTTACGGCATTGATTTCATGGCTGAGTGATATTCCATTGTACATAAGGACCACAACTTCTTTATCCATTTTTCTCTTTCCTGGGATATTTAAGGTGGAATGAAGTGGAGGTCCTGGTCAACAGAGCAGCCCTAAACTTTGGGGTGCTTGTGTCTTGCTGATTTTTAATTTTCCCAATTTATACCCCCATGAGTGGAAGTGCCCTATGCTCTCTAAGCTGTGTTTTTCAGATGTTTCAGGACTCACCGGACACTTCTCCAGAGTGGCTCTTGGCAATTTACATCCCGCCCATCAGTGTAGCAAGGCTCCCATTTCTCCATGGCCTGTCCTGCATTTCTGGTTTTGACACTTTTTTCAGCATGGCCCTTTTGACCGATGGGAAGCGAGACTTCTTTGTAGCGCTGATTTGCCTTTCCAGGTTGCTTGGTTGGCCAAAAAGGGCGTATGCGTTTTTTCCTGAATATATTCAGGAAAAAACGCATACGCCCTTTTTGGCCAAGGGCATCATTGTCAACGTTTTGCCGCTTTTCATGTGCTTTAAAGGCGATTCGTATCTACCTCCTGAAATCTGTTTCCTGCAATTCTGCCTTGATTTCAAATCCTCTTCTTTGCCTTCCCTCAATATATTTGTGGACGAGAGTTATCATTTATAACTCTGCAGGTTTGTGAATTGCAGTGCCCTGAACCTCCGTTTTACAACTCGTTTTTATGGGAGCTGGCCGCAAAATCGCAGAATGGCTTTAGGCCCTGTTCTGGTTCCGGGGGGCAGGCTGAGCCTGTGGTTAATTCTTCTTTCTGATGGGAAAATAGAGTGACCTGTGCCTGTCCCAACGCCAAGAGCTAGTTTCTCGTTGGTTCCACGTCTTCCCGTTTATCCTCAGGACAAATTGCAACCTGTACGGAACAGGAGGTTAAAGGTGCTGATGCTCCAAGTAGGGAGCTTGCTAGTAAAGCGACTGGAATGGCGAACCCGGGCACAAGGAGAAGAGAAATGAGGTGCGTTTTAGAAGCCTTTCCCCATCACATGGTGTACCATCTTCTGGGTTTCTCATGCATGTTTTGGATGTAGGAAAATGCCCTTGAACCTGGAGATTTGGGACCCATGCGATGGGTACCACGCAGTATTACTTTAAAGGGTCTGCGTTTGCTCACCCAACCTCACCAAACCTCTCAGCCCCAAGAGTGTCCACCCTTATGTCTCATCCAGCTGTGCGTCTAGATATGGTCAATCCAGGTTGCATCACAGCCCCTGAACGCATTGTGTAAGAATTTCTCTCTCTTTCACTGTCTTTGTTTCATGGGTGTTTCAAAGTAATTTATTTTTATAATGGGGTTTAGCTGCTTTTCACTGCTGTGTTTATGCCGCTTTACACCCACTTGACACACTAACAGAGAGATATCAATACATAGGTTTTAAGATTATTACTAGTCAGATATATTCTTGTGCGGTGAATAGGGCGTGTTGAGTCCAGTTCTCTGAGCAAGGAGTAGGTCTTGTCTATTACATATTGGGTTTATGGAACGGTATCTGAGCTAATTTGAAACCCTTGTTTTATGTATCACCCCACCTCACCTTTCCCGTTAAGCAGCCATAGTGTGTTTTCTGCATGTGTGACTCTGTTCTGTTTTGTAATTCAGTTCAAGTGTAACGGCTTTTACATTCCCTTATAAGTGATACCTTATGAGAAGTGTCCTTTTCTGTGTGACTTATTTCACTTAGAATCGTCGTACCTAAATCCACTCATCATGCTGCTACTAGCCTTATGACATTGATTTCATGGCTGAGTGATATTCCATTGTACATAAGGACCACAACTTCTTTATCCATTTTTCTCTTTCCTGGGATATTGAAGGTGGAATGAAGTGGAGGTCCTTGTCAACAGAAGAACCCTAAACTTTGGGGTGCTTGTGTCTTGCTGATTTTTCATTTTCCCAATTTATACCCCCATGAGTGGAAGTGCCCTATGCTCTCTAAGCTGTGTTTTTTAGATGTTTCAGGACACACCGTACACTTCTCCAGAGTGGCTGTTGGCAATTTACATCCCGCCCATCAGTGTAGCAAGGCTCCCATTTCTCCATGGCCTGTCCTGCATTTCTGCTTTTGAGACTTTTTTCAGCATGGCCCTTTTGACCGATGGGTAGCGCGTCTTCTTTGTGGCCCTGATTTGCCTTTCCAGGTTGCTTGGTTGGCCAAAAAGGGCATATGCGTTTTTTCCTGAATATACTCAGGAAAAAACGCATACGCCCTTTTTGGCCAAGGGCATCATTGTCAACGTTTTGCCGCTTTTCATGTGCTTTAAAGGCGATTTGAATCTACCTCCTGAAATCTGTTTCCTGCAAATCTGCCTTGATTTCAAATCCTCTTCTTTGCCTTCCCTCAATATATTTGTGGACGAGAGTTATCATTTATAACTCTGCAGGTTTGTGAATTGCAGTGCCCTGAAGCTCCATTTTACTACTCGCTTTTTTGGGAGCTGGCCGCAAAAGCGCAGGATGGCTTCAGGCCCTGTTCTGCTTCCCGGGGGGGGATGAGCCTGTGGTTAATTCTTCTTCCTGATGGGAAAATAGAGTGACCTGTGCCTGTCCCAACACCAAGAGCTAGTCTCTCACTGGTTCCCCGTCTACCCGTTCATCCTCAGGACAAATTGCAACCTGTACGGAACAGGAGGTTAAAGGTGCTGATGCTCCAAATAGGGAGATTGTTAGTAAAGCAGCTGGAATGGCGAACCCGGGCACAAGGAGAAGATAAATGAGGTGCGTTTTAGAAACCTTTCCCCATCACATGGTGTACCATCTTTTTGTTTTCTCATGCATGTTTTCGATGTAGGAAGATGCCCTTGAACCTGGAGATTTGGGACCCATGCGATGGGTACCACGCAGTATTACTTTAAAGGGTCTGCGTTTGCTCACCCAACCTCACCAAACCTCTCAGCCCCAAGAGTGTCCACCCTTATGTCTCATCCAGCTGTGGGTCTAGATATGGTCAATCCAGGTTGCATCACAGCCCCTGAACGCATTGTGTAAGAATTTCTCTCTCTTTCACTGTCTTTGTTTCATGGGTGTTTCAAAGTAATTTATTTTGATAATGGGGTTTAGCTGCTTTTCACTGCTGTGTTTATGCCGCTTTACACCCACTTGACACACTAACAGAGAGATATCAATACATAGGTTTTAAGATTATTACTAGTCAGATATATTCTTGTGCGGTGAATAGGGCGTGTTGAGTCCAGTTCTCTGAGCAAGGAGTAGGTCTTGTCTATTACATATTGGGTTTATGGAACGGTATCTGAGCTAATTTGAAACCCTTGTTTTATGTATCACCCCACCTCACCTTTCCCGTTAAGCAGCCATAGTGTGTTTTCTGCATGTGTGACTCTGTTCTGTTTTGTAATTCAGTTCAAGTGTAACGCTTTTTACATTCCCTCTATAAGTGATACCTTATGAGAAGTGTCCTTTTCTGTGTGACTTATTTCACTTAGAATCGTCGTACCTAAATCCACTCATCATGCTGCTACTAGCCTTATGACATTGATTTCATGGCTGAGTGATATTCCATTGTACATAAGGACCACAATTTCTTTATCCATTTTTCTCTTTCCTGGGATATTGAAGGTGGAATGAAGTGGAGGTCCTTGTCAACAGAGCAGCCCTAAACTTTGGGGTGCTTGTGTCTTGCTGATTTTTCATTTTCCCAATTTATACCCCCATGAGTGGAAGTGCCCTATGCTCTCTAAGCTGTGTTTTTTAGATGTTTCTGGACACACCGTACACTTCTCCAGAGTGGCTGTTGGCAATTTACATCCCGCCCATCAGTGTAGCAAGGCTCCCATTTCTCCATGGCCTGTCCTGCATTTCTGCTTTTGAGACTTTTTTCAGCATGGCCCTTTTGACCGATGGGTAGCGAGTCTTCTTTGTGGCCCTGATTTGCCTTTCCAGGTTGCTTGGTTGGCCAAAAAGGGCGTATGCGTTTTTTCCTGAATATATTCAGGAAAAAACGCATACGCCCTTTTTGGCCAAGGGCATCATTGTCAATGTTTTGCCGCTTTTCATGTGCTTTAAAGGCGATTCGAATCTACCTCCTGAAATCTGTTTCCTGCAATTCTGCCTTGATTTCAAATCCTCTTCTTTGCCTTCCCTCAATATATTTGTGGACGAGAGTTATCATTTATAACTCTGCAGGTTTGTGAATTGCAGTGCCCTGAAGCTCCATTTTACAACTCGCTTTTTTGGGAGCTGGCCGCAAAAGCACTGGATGGCTTCAGGCCCTGTTCTGGTTCCGGGGGGGAGGATGAGCCTGTGGTTAATTCTTCTTCCTGATGGGAAAATAGAGTGACCTGTGCCTGTCCCAACACCAAGAGCTAGTCTCTCACTGGTTCCCTGTCTTCCCGTACATCCTCAGGACAAATTGCAACCTGTACGGAACAGGAGGTTAAAGGTGCTGATGCTCCAAGTAGGGAGATTGTTAGTAAAGCGGCTGGAATGGCGAACCCGGGCACAAGGAGAAGAGAAATGAGGTGCGTTTTAGAAACCTTTCCCCATCACATGGTGTACCATCTTTTTGTTTTCTCATGCATGTTTTCGATGTAGGAAGATGCCCTTGAACCTGGAGATTTGGGACCCATGCGATGGGTACCACGCAGTATTACTTTAAAGGGTCTGCGTTTGCTCACCCAACCTCACCAAACCTCTCAGCCCCAAGAGTGTCCACCCTTATGTCTCATCCAGCTGTGGGTCTAGATATGGTCAATCCAGGTTGCATCACAGCCCCTGAACGCATTGTGTAAGAATTTCTCTCTCTTTCACTGTCTTTGTTTCATGGGTGTTTCAAAGTAATTTATTTTGATAATGGGGTTTAGCTGCTTTTCACTGCTGTGTTTATGCCGCTTTACACCCACTTGACACACTAACAGAGAGATATCAATACATAGGTTTTAAGATTATTACTAGTCAGATATATTCTTGTGCGGTGAATAGGGCGTGTTGAGTCCAGTTCTCTGAGCAAGGAGTAGGTCTTGTCTATTACATATTGGGTTTATGGAACGGTATCTGAGCTAATTTGAAACCCTTGTTTTATGTATCACCCCACCTCACCTTTCCCGTTAAGCAGCCATAGTGTGTTTTCTGCATGTGTGACTCTGTTCTGTTTTGTAATTCAGTTCAAGTGTAACGCTTTTTACATTCCCTCTATAAGTGATACCTTATGAGAAGTGTCCTTTTCTGTGTGACTTATTTCACTTAGAATCGTCGTACCTAAATCCACTCATCATGCTGCTACTAGCCTTATGACATTGATTTCATGGCTGAGTGATATTCCATTGTACATAAGGACCACAATTTCTTTATCCATTTTTCTCTTTCCTGGGATATTGAAGGTGGAATGAAGTGGAGGTCCTTGTCAACAGAGCAGCCCTAAACTTTGGGGTGCTTGTGTCTTGCTGATTTTTCATTTTCCCAATTTATACCCCCATGAGTGGAAGTGCCCTATGCTCTCTAAGCTGTGTTTTTTAGATGTTTCTGGACACACCGTACACTTCTCCAGAGTGGCTGTTGGCAATTTACATCCCGCCCATCAGTGTAGCAAGGCTCCCATTTCTCCATGGCCTGTCCTGCATTTCTGCTTTTGAGACTTTTTTCAGCATGGCCCTTTTGACCGATGGGTAGCGAGTCTTCTTTGTGGCCCTGATTTGCCTTTCCAGGTTGCTTGGTTGGCCAAAAAGGGCGTATGCGTTTTTTCCTGAATATATTCAGGAAAAAACGCATACGCCCTTTTTGGCCAAGGGCATCATTGTCAATGTTTTGCCGCTTTTCATGTGCTTTAAAGGCGATTCGAATCTACCTCCTGAAATCTGTTTCCTGCAATTCTGCCTTGATTTCAAATCCTCTTCTTTGCCTTCCCTCAATATATTTGTGGACGAGAGTTATCATTTATAACTCTGCAGGTTTGTGAATTGCAGTGCCCTGAAGCTCCATTTTACAACTCGCTTTTTTGGGAGCTGGCCGCAAAAGCACTGGATGGCTTCAGGCCCTGTTCTGGTTCCGGGGGGGAGGATGAGCCTGTGGTTAATTCTTCTTCCTGATGGGAAAATAGAGTGACCTGTGCCTGTCCCAACACCAAGAGCTAGTCTCTCACTGGTTCCCTGTCTTCCCGTACATCCTCAGGACAAATTGCAACCTGTACGGAACAGGAGGTTAAAGGTGCTGATGCTCCAAGTAGGGAGATTGTTAGTAAAGCGGCTGGAATGGCGAACCCGGGCACAAGGAGAAGAGAAATGAGGTGCGTTTTAGAAACCTTTCCCCATCACATGGTGTACCATCATTTTGTTTTCTCATGCATGTTTTCGATGTAGGAAGATGCCCTTGAACCTGGAGATTTGGGACCCATGCGATGGGTACCACGCAGTATTACTTTAAAGGGTCTGCGTTTGCTCACCCAACCTCACCAAACCTCTCAGCCCCAAGAGTGTCCACCCTTATGTCTCATCCAGCTGTGGGTCTAGATATGGTCAATCCAGGTTGCATCACAGCCCCTGAACACATTGTGTAAGAATTTCTCTCTCTTTCACTGTCTTTGTTTCATGGGTTTTTCAAAGTAATTTATTTTGATAATGGGGTTTAGCTGCTTTTCACTGCTGTGTTTATGCCGCTTTACACCCACTTGACACACTAACAGAGAGATATCAATACATAGGTTTTAAGATTATTACTAGTCAGATATATTCTTGTGCGGTGAATAGGGTGTGTTGAGTCCAGTTCTCTGAGCAAAGAGTAGGTCTTGTCTATTACATATTGGGTTTATGGAACGGTATCTGAGCTAATTTGAAACCCTTGTTTTATGTATCACGCCACCTCACCTTTCCCGTTAAGCAGCCATAGTGTGTTTTCTGCATGTGTGACTCTGTTCTGTTTTGTAATTCAGTTCAAGTGTAACGCTTTTTACATTCCCTCTATCAGTGATACCTTATGAGAAGTGTCCTTTTCTGTGTGACTTATTTCACTTAGAATCGTCGTACCTAAATCCACTCATCATGCTGCTACTAACCTTACGACATTGATTTCATGGCTGAGTGATATTCCATTGTACATAAGGACCACAACTTCTTTATCCATTTTTCTCTTTCCTGGGATATTTAAGGTGGAATGAAGTGGAGGTCCTGGTCAACAGAGCAGCCCTAAACTTTGGGGTGCTTGTGTCTTGCTGATTTTTCATTTTCCCAATTTATACCCCCATGAGTGGAAGTGCCCTATGCTCTCTAAGCTGTGTTTTTCAGATGTTTCAGGACTCACCGGACACTTCTCCAGAGTGGCTCTTGGCAATTTACATCCCGCCCATCAGTGTAGCAAGGCTCCCATTTCTCCATGGCCTGTCCTGCATTTCTGGTTTTGACACTTTTTTCAGCATGGCCCTTTTGACCGATGGGAAGCGAGACTTCTTTGTAGCGCTGATTTGCCTTTCCAGGTTGCTTGGTTGGCCAAAAAGGGCGTATGCGTTTTTTCCTGAATATATTCAGGAAAAAACGCATACGCCCTTTTTGGCCAAGGGCATCATTGTCAACATTTTGCCGCTTTTCATGTGCTTTAAGGGCGATTCGAATCTACCTCCTGAAATCTGTTTCCTGCAATTCTGCCTTGATTTCAAATCCTCTTCTTTGCCTTCCCTCAATATATTTGTGGACGAGAGTTATCATTTATAACTCTGCAGGTTTGTGAATTGCAGTGCCCTGAACCTCCATTTTACAACTCGCTTTTTTGGGAGCTGGCCGCAAAAGCGCAGGATGGCTTCAGGCCCTGTTCTGGTTCCGGGGGGCAGGCTGAGCCTGTGGTTATTTCTTCTTCCTGATGGGAAAATAGAGTGACCTGTGCCTGTCCCAACACCAAGAGCTAGTCTCTCGTTGGTTCCCCGTCTTCCCGTTCATCCTCAGGACAAATTGCAACCTGTACGGAACAGGAGGTTAAAGGTGCTGATGCTCCAAGTAGGGAGATTGCTAGTAAAGTGGCTGGAATGGCGAACCCGGGCACAAGGAGATGAGAAATGAGGTGCGTTTTAGAAACCTTTCCCCATCACACGGTGTACCATCTTCTGGGTTTCTCATGCATGTTTTGGATGTAGGAAGATGCCCTTGAACCTGGAGATTTGGGACCCATGCAATGGGTACCACGCCGTATTACTTTAAAGGGTCTGCGTTTGCTCACCCAACCTCACCAAACCTCTCAGCCCCAAGAGTGTCCACCCTTATGTCTCATCCAGCTGTGCGTCTAGATATGGTCAATCCAGGTTGCATCACAGCCCCTGAACGCATTGTGTAAGAATTTCTCTCTCTTTCACTGTCTTTGTTTCATGGGTGTTTCAAAGTAATTTATTTTTATAATGGGGTTTAGCTGCTTTTCACTGCTGTGTTTATGCCGCTTTACACCCACTTGACACACTAACAGAGAGATATCAATACATAGGTTTTACGATTATTATTAGTCAGATATATTCTTGTGCGGTGAATAGGGCGTGTTGAGTCCAGTTCTCTGAGCAAGGAGTAGGTCTTGTCTATTACATATTGGGTTTATGGAACGGTATCTGAGCTACTTTGATACCCTTGTTTTATGTATCACCCCACCTCACCTTTCCCGTTAAGCAGCCATAGTGTGTTTTCTGCATGTGTGACTCTGTTCTGTTTTGTAATTCAGTTCAAGTGTAACGCTTTTTACATTCCCTCTATCAGTGATACCTTATGAGAAGTGTCCTTTTCTGTGTGACTTATTTCACTTAGAATCGTCGTACCTAAATCCACTCATCATGCTGCTACTAACCTTACGGCATTGATTTCATGGCTGAGTGATATTCCATTGTACATAAGGACCACAACTTCTTTATCCATTTTTCTCTTTCCTGGGATATTTAAGGTGGAATGAAGTGGAGGTCCTGGTCAACAGAGCAGCCCTAAACTTTGGGGTGCTTGTGTCTTGCTGATTTTTAATTTTCCCAATTTATACCCCCATGAGTGGAAGTGCCCTATGCTCTCTAAGCTGTGTTTTTCAGATGTTTCAGGACTCACCGGACACTTCTCCAGAGTGGCTCTTGGCAATTTACATCCCGCCCATCAGTGTAGCAAGGCTCCCATTTCTCCATGGCCTGTCCTGCATTTCTGGTTTTGACACTTTTTTCAGCATGGCCCTTTTGACCGATGGGAAGCGAGACTTCTCTGTAGCGCTGATTTGCCTTTCCAGGTTGCTTGGTTGGCCAAAAAGGGCGTATGCGTTTTTTCCTGAATATATTCAGGAAAAAACGCATACGCCCTTTTTGGCCAAGGGCATCATTGTCAACGTTTTGCCGCTTTTCATGTGCTTTAAAGGCGATTCGTATCTACCTCCTGAAATCTGTTTCCTGCAATTCTGCCTTGATTTCAAATCCTCTTCTTTGCCTTCCCTCAATATATTTGTGGACGAGAGTTATCATTTATAACTCTGCAGGTTTGTGAATTGCAGTGCCCTGAACCTCCGTTTTACAACTCGTTTTTATGGGAGCTGGCCGCAAAATCGCAGAATGGCTTTAGGCCCTGTTCTGGTTCCGGGGGGCAGGCTGAGCCTGTGGTTAATTCTTCTTTCTGATGGGAAAATAGAGTGACCTGTGCCTGTCCCAACGCCAAGAGCTAGTTTCTCGTTGGTTCCACGTCTTCCCGTTTATCCTCAGGACAAATTGCAACCTGTACGGAACAGGAGGTTAAAGGTGCTGATGCTCCAAGTAGGGAGCTTGCTAGTAAAGCGACTGGAATGGCGAACCCGGGCACAAGGAGAAGAGAAATGAGGTGCGTTTTAGAAGCCTTTCCCCATCACATGGTGTACCATCTTCTGGGTTTCTCATGCATGTTTTGGATGTAGGAAAATGCCCTTGAACCTGGAGATTTGGGACCCATGCGATGGGTACCACGCAGTATTACTTTAAAGGGTCTGCGTTTGCTCACCCAACCTCACCAAACCTCTCAGCCCCAAGAGTGTCCACCCTTATGTCTCATCCAGCTGTGCGTCTAGATATGGTCAATCCAGGTTGCATCACAGCCCCTGAACGCATTGTGTAAGAATTTCTCTCTCTTTCACTGTCTTTGTTTCATGGGTGTTTCAAAGTAATTTATTTTTATAATGGGGTTTAGCTGCTTTTCACTGCTGTGTTTATGCCGCTTTACACCCACTTGACACACTAACAGAGAGATATCAATACATAGGTTTTAAGATTATTACTAGTCAGATATATTCTTGTGCGGTGAATAGGGCGTGTTGAGTCCAGTTCTCTGAGCAAGGAGTAGGTCTTGTCTATTACATATTGGGTTTATGGAACGGTATCTGAGCTAATTTGAAACCCTTGTTTTATGTATCACCCCACCTCACCTTTCCCGTTAAGCAGCCATAGTGTGTTTTCTGCATGTGTGACTCTGTTCTGTTTTGTAATTCAGTTCAAGTGTAACGGCTTTTACATTCCCTTATAAGTGATACCTTATGAGAAGTGTCCTTTTCTGTGTGACTTATTTCACTTAGAATCGTCGTACCTAAATCCACTCATCATGCTGCTACTAGCCTTATGACATTGATTTCATGGCTGAGTGATATTCCATTGTACATAAGGACCACAACTTCTTTATCCATTTTTCTCTTTCCTGGGATATTGAAGGTGGAATGAAGTGGAGGTCCTTGTCAACAGAAGAACCCTAAACTTTGGGGTGCTTGTGTCTTGCTGATTTTTCATTTTCCCAATTTATACCCCCATGAGTGGAAGTGCCCTATGCTCTCTAAGCTGTGTTTTTTAGATGTTTCAGGACACACCGTACACTTCTCCAGAGTGGCTGTTGGCAATTTACATCCCGCCCATCAGTGTAGCAAGGCTCCCATTTCTCCATGGCCTGTCCTGCATTTCTGGTTTTGAGACTTTTTTCAGCATGGCCCTTTTGACCGATGGGTAGCGAGTCTTCTTTGTGGCCCTGATTTGCCTTTCCAGGTTGCTTGGTTGGCCAAAAAGGGCATATGCGTTTTTTCCTGAATATACTCAGGAAAAAACGCATACGCCCTTTTTGGCCAAGGGCATCATTGTCAACGTTTTGCCGCTTTTCATGTGCTTTAAAGGCGATTTGAATCTACCTCCTGAAATCTGTTTCCTGCAAATCTGCCTTGATTTCAAATCCTCTTCTTTGCCTTCCCTCAATATATTTGTGGACGAGAGTTATCATTTATAACTCTGCAGGTTTGTGAATTGCAGTGCCCTGAAGCTCCATTTTACTACTCGCTTTTTTGGGAGCTGGCCGCAAAAGCGCAGGATGGCTTCAGGCCCTGTTCTGCTTCCCGGGGGGGGATGAGCCTGTGGTTAATTCTTCTTCCTGATGGGAAAATAGAGTGACCTGTGCCTGTCCCAACACCAAGAGCTAGTCTCTCACTGGTTCCCCGTCTACCCGTTCATCCTCAGGACAAATTGCAACCTGTACGGAACAGGAGGTTAAAGGTGCTGATGCTCCAAGTAGGGAGATTGTTAGTAAAGCGGCTGGAATGGCGAACCTGGGCACAAGGAGAAGAGAAATGAGGTGCGTTTTAGAAACCTTTCCCCATCACATGGTGTACCATCTTTTTGTTTTCTCATGCATGTTTTCGTTGTAGGAAGATGCCCTTGAACCTGGAGATTTGGGACCCATGCGATGGGTACCACGCAGTATTACTTTAAAGGGTCTGCGTTTGCTCACCCAACCTCACCAAACCTCTCAGCCCCAAGAGTGTCCACCCTTATGTCTCATCCAGCTGTGGGTCTAGATATGGTCAATCCAGGTTGCATCACAGCCCCTGAACGCATTGTGTAAGAATTTCTCTCTCTTTCACTGTCTTTGTTTCATGGGTGTTTCAAAGTAATTTATTTTGATAATGGGGTTTAGCTGCTTTTCACTGCTGTGTTTATGCCGCTTTACACCCACTTGACACACTAACAGAGAGATATCAATACATAGGTTTTAAGATTATTACTAGTCAGATATATTCTTGTGCGGTGAATAGGGCGTGTTGAGTCCAGTTCTCTGAGCAAGGAGTAGGTCTTGTCTATTACATATTGGGTTTATGGAACGGTATCTGAGCTAATTTGAAACCCTTGTTTTATGTATCACCCCACCTCACCTTTCCCGTTAAGCAGCCATAGTGTGTTTTCTGCATGTGTGACTCTGTTCTGTTTTGTAATTCAGTTCAAGTGTAACGCTTTTTACATTCCCTCTATAAGTGATACCTTATGAGAAGTGTCCTTTTCTGTGTGACTTATTTCACTTAGAATCGTCGTACCTAAATCCACTCATCATGCTGCTACTAGCCTTATGACATTGATTTCATGGCTGAGTGATATTCCATTGTACATAAGGACCACAATTTCTTTATCCATTTTTCTCTTTCCTGGGATATTGAAGGTGGAATGAAGTGGAGGTCCTTGTCAACAGAGCAGCCCTAAACTTTGGGGTGCTTGTGTCTCGCTGATTTTTCATTTTCCCAATTTATACCCCCATGAGTGGAAGTGCCCTATGCTCTCTAAGCTGTGTTTTTTAGATGTTTCTGGACACACCGTACACTTCTCCAGAGTGGCTGTTGGCAATTTACATCCCGCCCATCAGTGTAGCAAGGCTCCCATTTCTCCATGGCCTGTCCTGCATTTCTGCTTTTGAGACTTTTTTCAGCATGGCCCTTTTGACCGATGGGTAGCGAGTCTTCTTTGTGGCCCTGATTTGCCTTTCCAGGTTGCTTGGTTGGCCAAAAAGGGCGTATGCGTTTTTTCCTGAATATATTCAGGAAAAAACGCATACGCCCTTTTTGGCCAAGGGCATCATTGTCAATGTTTTGCCGCTTTTCATGTGCTTTAAAGGCGATTCGAATCTACCTCCTGAAATCTGTTTCCTGCAATTCTGCCTTGATTTCAAATCCTCTTCTTTGCCTTCCCTCAATATATTTGTGGACGAGAGTTATCATTTATAACTCTGCAGGTTTGTGAATTGCAGTGCCCTGAAGCTCCATTTTACAACTCGCTTTTTTGGGAGCTGGCCGCAAAAGCACTGGATGGCTTCAGGCCCTGTTCTGGTTCCGGGGGGGAGGATGAGCCTGTGGTTAATTCTTCTTCCTGATGGGAAAATAGAGTGACCTGTGCCTGTCCCAACACCAAGAGCTAGTCTCTCACTGGTTCCCTGTCTTCCCGTACATCCTCAGGACAAATTGCAACCTGTACGGAACAGGAGGTTAAAGGTGCTGATGCTCCAAGTAGGGAGATTGTTAGTAAAGCGGCTGGAATGCCGACCCCGGGCACAAGGAGAAGAGAAATGAGGTGCGTTTTAGAAACCTTTCCCCATCACATGGTGTACCATCTTTTTGTTTTCTCATGCATGTTTTCGATGTAGGAAGATGCCCTTGAACCTGGAGATTTGGGACCCATGCGATGGGTACCACGCAGTATTACTTTAAAGGGTCTGCGTTTGCTCACCCAACCTCACCAAACCTCTCAGCCCCAAGAGTGTCCACCCTTATGTCTCATCCAGCTGTGGGTCTAGATATGGTCAATCCAGGTTGCATCACAGCCCCTGAACGCATTGTGTAAGAATTTCTCTCTCTTTCACTGTCTTTGTTTCATGGGTGTTTCAAAGTAATTTATTTTGATAATGGGGTTTAGCTGCTTTTCACTGCTGTGTTTATGCCGCTTTACACCCACTTGACACACTAACAGAGAGATATCAATACATAGGTTTTAAGATTATTACTAGTCAGATATATTCTTGTGCGGTGAATAGGGCGTGTTGAGTCCAGTTCTCTGAGCAAGGAGTAGGTCTTGTCTATTACATATTGGGTTTATGGAACGGTATCTGAGCTAATTTGAAACCCTTGTTTTATGTATCACCCCACCTCACCTTTCCCGTTAAGCAGCCATAGTGTGTTTTCTGCATGTGTGACTCTGTTCTGTTTTGTAATTCAGTTCAAGTGTAACGCTTTTTACATTCCCTCTATAAGTGATACCTTATGAGAAGTGTCCTTTTCTGTGTGACTTATTTCACTTAGAATCGTCGTACCTAAATCCACTCATCATGCTGCTACTAGCCTTATGACATTGATTTCATGGCTGAGTGATATTCCATTGTACATAAGGACCACAATTTCTTTATCCATTTTTCTCTTTCCTGGGATATTGAAGGTGGAATGAAGTGGAGGTCCTTGTCAACAGAGCAGCCCTAAACTTTGGGGTGCTTGTGTCTTGCTGATTTTTCATTTTCCCAATTTATACCCCCATGAGTGGAAGTGCCCTATGCTCTCTAAGCTGTGTTTTTTAGATGTTTCTGGACACACCGTACACTTCTCCAGAGTGGCTGTTGGCAATTTACATCCCGCCCATCAGTGTAGCAAGGCTCCCATTTCTCCATGGCCTGTCCTGCATTTCTGCTTTTGAGACTTTTTTCAGCATGGCCCTTTTGACCGATGGGTAGCGAGTCTTCTTTGTGGCCCTGATTTGCCTTTCCAGGTTGCTTGGTTGGCCAAAAAGGGCGTATGCGTTTTTTCCTGAATATATTCAGGAAAAAACGCATACGCCCTTTTTGGCCAAGGGCATCATTGTCAATGTTTTGCCGCTTTTCATGTGCTTTAAAGGCGATTCGAATCTACCTCCTGAAATCTGTTTCCTGCAATTCTGCCTTGATTTCAAATCCTCTTCTTTGCCTTCCCTCAATATATTTGTGGACGAGAGTTATCATTTATAACTCTGCAGGTTTGTGAATTGCAGTGCCCTGAAGCTCCATTTTACAACTCGCTTTTTTGGGAGCTGGCCGCAAAAGCACTGGATGGCTTCAGGCCCTGTTCTGGTTCCGGGGGGGAGGATGAGCCTGTGGTTAATTCTTCTTCCTGATGGGAAAATAGAGTGACCTGTGCCTGTCCCAACACCAAGAGCTAGTCTCTCACTGGTTCCCTGTCTTCCCGTACATCCTCAGGACAAATTGCAACCTGTACGGAACAGGAGGTTAAAGGTGCTGATGCTCCAAGTAGGGAGATTGTTAGTAAAGCGGCTGGAATGGCGAACCCGGGCACAAGGAGAAGAGAAATGAGGTGCGTTTTAGAAACCTTTCCCCATCACATGGTGTACCATCATTTTGTTTTCTCATGCATGTTTTCGATGTAGGAAGATGCCCTTGAACCTGGAGATTTGGGACCCATGCGATGGGTACCACGCAGTATTACTTTAAAGGGTCTGCGTTTGCTCACCCAACCTCACCAAACCTCTCAGCCCCAAGAGTGTCCACCCTTATGTCTCATCCAGCTGTGGGTCTAGATATGGTCAATCCAGGTTGCATCACAGCCCCTGAACACATTGTGTAAGAATTTCTCTCTCTTTCACTGTCTTTGTTTCATGGGTTTTTCAAAGTAATTTATTTTGATAATGGGGTTTAGCTGCTTTTCACTGCTGTGTTTATGCCGCTTTACACCCACTTGACACACTAACAGAGAGATATCAATACATAGGTTTTAAGATTATTACTAGTCAGATATATTCTTGTGCGGTGAATAGGGTGTGTTGAGTCCAGTTCTCTGAGCAAAGAGTAGGTCTTGTCTATTACATATTGGGTTTATGGAACGGTATCTGAGCTAATTTGAAACCCTTGTTTTATGTATCACGCCACCTCACCTTTCCCGTTAAGCAGCCATAGTGTGTTTTCTGCATGTGTGACTCTGTTCTGTTTTGTAATTCAGTTCAAGTGTAACGCTTTTTACATTCCCTCTGTCAGTGATACCTTATGAGAAGTGTCCTTTTCTGTGTGACTTATTTCACTTAGAATCGTCGTACCTAAATCCACTCATCATGCTGCTACTAACCTTACGGCATTGATTTCATGGCTGAGTGATATTCCATTGTACATAAGGACCACAACTTCTTTATCCATTTTTCTCTTTCCTGGGATATTTAAGGTGGAATGAAGTGGAGGTCCTGGTCAACAGAGCAGCCCTAAACTTTGGGGTGCTTGTGTCTTGCTGATTTTTAATTTTCCCAATTTATACCCCCATGAGTGGAAGTGCCCTATGCTCTCTAAGCTGTGTTTTTCAGATGTTTCAGGACTCACCGGACACTTCTCCAGAGTGGCTCTTGGCAATTTACATCCCGCCCATCAGTGTAGCAAGGCTCCCATTTCTCCATGGCCTGTCCTGCATTTCTGGTTTTGACACTTTTTTCAGCATGGCCCTTTTGACCGATGGGAAGCGAGACTTCTTTGTAGCGCTGATTTGCCTTTCCAGGTTGCTTGGTTGGCCAAAAAGGGCGTATGCGTTTTTTCCTGAATATATTCAGGAAAAAACGCATACGCCCTTTTTGGCCAAGGGCATCATTGTCAACATTTTGCCGCTTTTCATGTGCTTTAAGGGCGATTCGAATCTACCTCCTGAAATCTGTTTCCTGCAATTCTGCCTTGATTTCAAATCCTCTTCTTTGCCTTCCCTCAATATATTTGTGGACGAGAGTTATCATTTATAACTCTGCATGTTTGTGAATTGCAGTGCCCTGAACCTCCATTTTACAACTCGCTTTTTTCGGAGCTGGCCGCAAAAGCGCAGGATGGCTTCAGGCCCTGTTCTGGTTCCGGGGGGCAGGCTGAGCCTGTGGTTAATTCTTCTTCCTGATGGGAAAATAGAGTGACCTGTGCCTGTCCCAACACCAAGAGCTAGTCTCTCGTTGGTTCCCCGTCTTCCCGTTCATCCTCAGGACAAATTGCAACCTGTACGGAACAGGAGGTTAAAGGTGCTGATGCTCCAAGTAGGGAGATTGCTAGTAAAGTGGCTGGAATGGCGAACCCGGGCACAAGGAGATGAGAAATGAGGTGCGTTTTAGAAACCTTTCCCCATCACACGGTGTACCATCTTCTCGGTTTCTCATGCATGTATTTGATGTAGGAAGATGCCCTTGAACCTGGAGATTTGGGACCCATGCGATGGGTACCACGCCGTATTACTTTAAAGGGTCTGCGTTTGCTCACCCAACCTCACCAAACCTCTCAGCCCCAAGAGTGTCCACCCTTATGTCTCATCCAGCTGTGCGTCTAGATATGGTCAATCCAGGTTGCATCACAGCCCCTGAACGCATTGTGTAGGAATTTCTCTCTCTTTCACTGTCTTTGTTTCATGGGTGTTTCAAAGTAATTTATTTTTATAATGGGGTTTAGCTGCTTTTCACTGCTGTGTTTATGCCGCTTTACACCCACTTGACACACTAACAGAGAGATATCAATACATAGGTTTTACGATTATTATTAGTCAGATATATTCTTGTGCGGTGAATAGGGCGTGTTGAGTCCAGTTCTCTGAGCAAGGAGTAGGTCTTGTCTATTACATATTGGGTTTATGGAACGGTATCTGAGCTACTTTGATACCCTTGTTTTATGTATCACCCCACCTCACCTTTCCCGTTAAGCAGCCATAGTGTGTTTTCTGCATGTGTGACTCTGTTCTGTTTTGTAATTCAGTTCAAGTGTAACGCTTTTTACATTCCCTCTATCAGTGATACCTTATGAGAAGTGTCCTTTTCTGTGTGACTTATTTCACTTAGAATCGTCGTACCTAAATCCACTCATCATGCTGCTACTAACCTTACGGCATTGATTTCATGGCTGAGTGATATTCCATTGTACATAAGGACCACAACTTCTTTATCCATTTTTCTCTTTCCTGGGATATTTAAGGTGGAATGAAGTGGAGGTCCTGGTCAACAGAGCAGCCCTAAACTTTGGGGTGCTTGTGTCTTGCTGATTTTTAATTTTCCCAATTTATACCCCCATGAGTGGAAGTGCCCTATGCTCTCTAAGCTGTGTTTTTCAGATGTTTCAGGACTCACCGGACACTTCTCCAGAGTGGCTCTTGGCAATTTACATCCCGCCCATCAGTGTAGCAAGGCTCCCATTTCTCCATGGCCTGTCCTGCATTTCTGGTTTTGACACTTTTTTCAGCATGGCCCTTTTGACCGATGGGAAGCGAGACTTCTTTGTAGCGCTGATTTGCCTTTCCAGGTTGCTTGGTTGGCCAAAAAGGGCGTATGCGTTTTTTCCTGAATATATTCAGGAAAAAACGCATACGCCCTTTTTGGCCAAGGGCATCATTGTCAACGTTTTGCCGCTTTTCATGTGCTTTAAAGGCGATTCGTATCTACCTCCTGAAATCTGTTTCCTGCAATTCTGCCTTGATTTCAAATCCTCTTCTTTGCCTTCCCTCAATATATTTGTGGACGAGAGTTATCATTTATAACTCTGCAGGTTTGTGAATTGCAGTGCCCTGAACCTCCGTTTTACAACTCGTTTTTATGGGAGCTGGCCGCAAAATCGCAGAATGGCTTCAGGCCCTGTTCTGGTTCCGGGGGGCAGGCTGAGCCTGTGGTTAATTCTTCTTTCTGATGGGAAAATAGAGTGACCTGTGCCTGTCCCAACGCCAAGAGCTAGTTTCTCGTTGGTTCCACGTCTTCCCGTTTATCCTCAGGACAAATTGCAACCTGTACGGAACAGGAGGTTAAAGGTGCTGATGCTCCAAGTAGGGAGCTTGCTAGTAAAGCGGCTGGAATGGCGAACCCGGGCACAAGGAGATGAGAAATGAGGTGCGTTTTAGAAGCCTTTCCCCATCACACGGTGTACCATCTTCTGGGTTTCTCATGCATGTTTTGGATGTAGGAAAATGCCCTTGAACCTGGAGATTTGGGACCCATGCGATGGGTACCACGCAGTATTACTTTAAAGGGTCTGCGTTTGCTCACCCAACCTCACCAAACCTCTCAGCCCCAAGAGTGTCCACCCTTATGTCTCATCCAGCTGTGCGTCTAGATATGGTCAATCCAGGTTGCATCACAGCCCCTGAACGCATTGTGTAAGAATTTCTCTCTCTTTCACTGTCTTTGTTTCATGGGTGTTTCAAAGTAATTTATTTTTATAATGGGGTTTAGCTGCTTTTCACTGCTGTGTTTATGCCGCTTTACACCCACTTGACACACTAACAGAGAGATATCAATACATAGGTTTTAAGATTATTACTAGTCAGATATATTCTTGTGCGGTGAATAGAGTGTGTTGAGTCCAGTTCTCTGAGCAAAGAGTAGGTCTTGTCTATTACATATTGGGTTTATGGAACGGTATCTGAGCTAATTTGAAACCCTTGTTTTATGTATCACGCCACCTCACCTTTCCCGTTAAGCAGCCGTAGTGTGTTTTCTGCATGTGTGACTCTGTTCTGTTTTGTAATTCAGTTCAAGTGTAACGCTTTTTACATTCCCTCCTTAAGTGATACCTTATGAGAAGTGTCCTTTTCTGTGTGACTTATTTCACTTAGAATCGTCGTACCTAAATCCACTCATCATGCTGCTACTAGCCTTATGACATTGATTTCATGGCTGAGTGATATTCCATTGTACATAAGGACCACAACTTCTTTATCCATTTTTCTCTTTCCTGGGATATTGAAGGTGGAATGAAGTGGAGGTCCTTGTCAACAGAGCAGCCCTAAACTTTGGGGTGCTTGTGTCTTGCTGATTTTTCATTTTCCCAATTTATATCCCCATGAGTGGAAGTGCCCTATGCTCTCTAAGCTGTGTTTTTTAGATGTTTCAGGACACACCGTACACTTCCCCAGAGTGGCTGTTGGCAATTTACATCGCGCCCATCAGTGTAGCAAGGCTCCCATTTCTCCATGGCCTGTCCTGCATTTCTGGTTTTGAGACTTTTTTCAGCATGGCCCTTTTGACCGACGGGTAGCGAGTCTTCTTTGTAGCGCTGATTTGCCTTTCCAGGTTGCTTGGTTGGCCAAAAAGGGCGTATGCGTTTTTTCCTGAATATATTCAGGAAAAAACGCATACGCCCTTTTTGGCCAAGGGCATCATTGTCAACGTTTTGCCGCTTTTCATGTGCTTTAAAGGCGATTCGAATCTACCTCCTGAAATCTGTTTCCTGCAATTCTGCCTTGATTTCAAATCCTCTTCTTTGCCTTCCCTCAATATATTTGTGGACGAGAGTTATCATTTATAACTCTGCATGTTTGTGAATTGCAGTGCCCTGAAGCTCCATTTTACAACTCGCTTTTTTGGGAGCTGGCCGCAAAAGCGCAGGATGGCTTCAGGCCCTGTTCTGGTTCCGGGGGGGAGGATGAGCCTCTGGTTAATTCTTCTTCCTGATGGGAAAATAGAGTGACCTGTGCCTGTCCCAACACCAAGAGCTAGTCTCTCACTGGTTCCCCGTCTACCCGTTCATCCTCAGGACAAATTGCAACCTGTACGGAACAGGAGGTTAAAGGTGCTGATGCTCCAAGTAGGGAGATTGTTAGTAAAGCAGCTGGAATGGCGAACCCGGGCACAAGGAGAAGAGAAATGAGGTGCGTTTTAGAAACCTTTCCCCATCACATGGTGTACCATCTTTTTGTTTTCTCATGCATGTTTTCGATGTAGGAAGATGCCCTTGAACCTGGAGATTTGGGACCCATGCGATGGGTACCACGCAGTATTACTTTAAAGGGTCTGCGTTTGCTCACCCAACCTCACCAAACCTCTCAGCCCAAAGAGTGTCCACCCTTATGTCTCATCCAGCTGTGGGTCTAGATATGGTCAATCCAGGTTGCATCACAGCCCCTGAACGCATTGTGTAAGAATTTCTCTCTCTTTCACTGTCTTTGTTTCATGGGTGTTTCAAAGTAATTTATTTTTATAATGGGGTTTAGCTGCTTTTCACTGCTGTGTTTATGCCGCTTTACACCCACTTGACACACTAACAGAGAGATATCAATACATAGGTTTTACGATTATTATTAGTCAGATATATTCTTGTGCGGTGAATAGGGCGTGTTGAGTCCAGTTCTCTGAGCAAGGAGTAGGTCTTGTCTATTACATATTGGGTTTATGGAACGGTATCTGAGCTAATTTGAAACCCTTGTTTTATGTATCACCCCACCTCACCTTTCCCGTTAAGCAGCCATAGTGTGTTTTCTGCATGTGTGACTCTGTTCTGTTTTGTAATTCAGTTCAAGTGTAACGCTTTTTACATTCCCTCTGTCAGTGATACCTTATGAGAAGTGTCCTTTTCTGTGTGACTTATTTCACTTAGAATCGTCGTACCTAAATCCACTCATCATGCTGCTACTAACCTTACGGCATTGATTTCATGGCTGAGTGATATTCCATTGTACATAAGGACCACAACTTCTTTATCCATTTTTCTCTTTCCTGGGATATTTAAGGTGGAATGAAGTGGAGGTCCTGGTCAACAGAGCAGCCCTAAACTTTGGGGTGCTTGTGTCTTGCTGATTTTTAATTTTCCCAATTTATACCCCCATGAGTGGAAGTGCCCTATGCTCTCTAAGCTGTGTTTTTCAGATGTTTCAGGACTCACCGGACACTTCTCCAGAGTGGCTCTTGGCAATTTACATCCCGCCCATCAGTGTAGCAAGGCTCCCATTTCTCCATGGCCTGTCCTGCATTTCTGGTTTTGACACTTTTTTCAGCATGGCCCTTTTGACCGATGGGAAGCGAGACTTCTTTGTAGCGCTGATTTGCCTTTCCAGGTTGCTTGGTTGGCCAAAAAGGGCGTATGCGTTTTTTCCTGAATATATTCAGGAAAAAACGCATACGCACTTTTTGGCCAAGGGCATCATTGTCAACATTTTGCCGCTTTTCATGTGCTTTAAAGGCGATTCGAATCTACCTCCTGAAATCTGTTTCCTGCAATTCTGCCTTGATTTCAAATCCTCTTCTTTGCCTTCCCTCAATATATTTGTGGACGAGAGTTATCATTTATAACTCTGCAGGTTTGTGAATTGCAGTGCCCTGAACCTCCATTTTACAACTCGCTTTTTTGGGAGCTGGCCGCAAAAGCGCAGGATGGCTTCAGGCCCTGTTCTGCTTCCCGGGGGGGGATGAGCCTGTGGTTAATTCTTCTTCCTGATGGGAAAATAGAGTGACCTGTGCCTGTCCCAACACCAAGAGCTAGTCTCTCACTGGTTCCCCGTCTACCCGTTCATCCTCAGGACAAATTGCAACCTGTACGGAACAGGAGGTTAAAGGTGCTGATGCTCCAAGTAGGGAGATTGTTAGTAAAGCGGCTGGAATGGCGAACCCGGGCACAAGGAGAAGAGAAATGAGGTGCGTTTTAGAAACCTTTCCCCATCACATGGTGTACCATCATTTTGTTTTCTCATGCATGTTTTCGATGTAGGAAGATGCCCTTGAACCTGGAGATTTGGGACCCATGCGATGGGTACCACGCAGTATTACTTTAAAGGGTCTGCGTTTGCTCACCCAACCTCACCAAACCTCTCAGCCCCAAGAGTGTCCACCCTTATGTCTCATCCAGCTGTGGGTCTAGATATGGTCAATCCAGGTTGCATCACAGCCCCTGAACGCATTGTGTAAGAATTTCTCTCTCTTTCACTGTCTTTGTTTCATGGGTGTTTCAAAGTAATTTATTTTGATAATGGGGTTTAGCTGCTTTTCACTGCTGTGTTTATGCCGCTTTACACCCACTTGACACACTAACAGAGAGATATCAATACATAGGTTTTAAGATTATTACTAGTCAGATATATTCTTGTGCGGTGAATAGGGCGTGTTGAGTCCAGTTCTCTGAGCAAGGAGTAGGTCTTGTCTATTACATATTGGGTTTATGGAACGGTATCTGAGCTAATTTGAAACCCTTGTTTTATGTATCACCCCACCTCACCTTTCCCGTTAAGCAGCCATAGTGTGTTTTCTGCATGTGTGACTCTGTTCTGTTTTGTAATTCAGTTCAAGTGTAACGCTTTTTACATTCCCTCTATAAGTGATACCTTATGAGAAGTGTCCTTTTCTGTGTGACTTATTTCACTTAGAATCGTCGTACCTAAATCCACTCATCATGCTGCTACTAGCCTTATGACATTGATTTCATGGCTGAGTGATATTCCATTGTACATAAGGACCACAATTTCTTTATCCATTTTTCTCTTTCGTGGGATATTGAAGGTGGAATGAAGTGGAGGTCCTTGTCAACAGAGCAGCCCTAAACTTTGGGGTGCTTGTGTCTTGCTGATTTTTCATTTTCCCAATTTATACCCCCATGAGTGGAAGTGCCCTATGCTCTCTAAGCTGTGTTTTTTAGATGTTTCTGGACACACCGTACACTTCTCCAGAGTGGCTGTTGGCAATTTACATCCCGCCCATCAGTGTAGCAAGGCTCCCATTTCTCCATGGCCTGTCCTGCATTTCTGCTTTTGAGACTTTTTTCAGCATGGCCCTTTTGACCGATGGGTAGCGAGTCTTCTTTGTGGTCCTGATTTGCCTTTCCAGGTTGCTTGGTTGGCCAAAAAGGGCGTATGCGTTTTTTCCTGAATATATTCAGGAAAAAACGCATACGCCCTTTTTGGCCAAGGGCATCATTGTCAATGTTTTGCCGCTTTTCATGTGCTTTAAAGGCGATTCGAATCTACCTCCTGAAATCTGTTTCCTGCAATTCTGCCTTGATTTCAAATCCTCTTCATTGCCTTCCCTCAATATATTTGTGGACGAGAGTTATCATTTATAACTCTGCAGGTTTGTGAATTGCAGTGCCCTGAAGCTCCATTTTACAACTCGCTTTTTTGGGAGTTAGCCGCAAAAGCACTGGATGGCTTCAGGCCCTGTTCTGGTTCCGGGGGGGAGGATGAGCCTGTGGTTAATTCTTCTTCCTGATGGGAAAATAGAGTGACCTGTGCCTGTCCCAACACCAAGAGCTAGTCTCTCACTGGTTCCCTGTCTTCCCGTACATCCTCAGGACAAATTGCAACCTGTACGGAACAGGAGGTTAAAGGTGCTGATGCTCCAAGTAGGGAGATTGTTAGTAAAGCGGCTGGAATGGCGAACCCGGGCACAAGGAGAAGAGAAATGAGGTGCGTTTTAGAAACCTTTCCCCATCACATGGTGTACCATCATTTTGTTTTCTCATGCATGTTTTCGATGTAGGAAGATGCCCTTGAACCTGGAGATTTGGGACCCATGCGATGGGTACCACGCAGTATTACTTTAAAGGGTCTGCGTTTGCTCACCCAACCTCACCAAACCTCTCAGCCCCAAGAGTGTCCACCCTTATGTCTCATCCAGCTGTGGGTCTAGATATGGTCAATCCAGGTTGCATCACAGCCCCTGAACACATTGTGTAAGAATTTCTCTCTCTTTCACTGTCTTTGTTTCATGGGTTTTTCAAAGTAATTTATTTTGATAATGGGGTTTAGCTGCTTTTCACTGCTGTGTTTATGCCGCTTTACACCCACTTGACACACTAACAGAGAGATATCAATACATAGGTTTTAAGATTATTACTAGTCAGATATATTCTTGTGCGGTGAATAGGGTGTGTTGAGTCCAGTTCTCTGAGCAAAGAGTAGGTCTTGTCTATTACATATTGGGTTTATGGAACGGTATCTGAGCTAATTTGAAACCCTTGTTTTATGTATCACGCCACCTCACCTTTCCCGTTAAGCAGCCATAGTGTGTTTTCTGCATGTGTGACTCTGTTCTGTTTTGTAATTCAGTTCAAGTGTAACGCTTTTTACATTCCCTCTATCAGTGATACCTTATGAGAAGTGTCCTTTTCTGTGTGACTTATTTCACTTAGAATCGTCGTACCTAAATCCACTCATCATGCTGCTACTAACCTTACGGCATTGATTTCATGGCTGAGTGATATTCCATTGTACATAAGGACCACAACTTCTTTATCCATTTTTCTCTTTCCTGGGATATTTAAGGTGGAATGAAGTGGAGGTCCTGGTCAACAGAGCAGCCCTAAACTTTGGGGTGCTTGTGTCTTGCTGATTTTTAATTTTCCCAATTTATACC
The DNA here is from genome assembly GCF_965194805.1 of Balaenoptera borealis. Taxonomy (NCBI): domain Eukaryota; kingdom Metazoa; phylum Chordata; class Mammalia; order Artiodactyla; family Balaenopteridae; genus Balaenoptera; species Balaenoptera borealis. The sequence goes on along the minus strand of NW_028123889.1, from coordinate 693,065 downwards.
CCCATGAGTGGAAGTGCCCTATGCTCTCTAAGCTGTGTTTTTCAGATGTTTCAGGACTCACCGGACACTTCTCCAGAGTGGCTCTTGGCAATTTACATCCCGCCCATCAGTGTAGCAAGGCTCCCATTTCTCCATGGCCTGTCCTGCATTTCTGGTTTTGACACTTTTTTCAGCATGGCCCGTTTGACCGATGGGAAGCGAGACTTCTTTGTAGCGCTGATTTGCCTTTCCAGGTTGCTTGGTTGGCCAAAAAGGGCGTATGCGTTTTTTCCTGAATATATTCAGGAAAAAACGCATATGCCCTTTTTGGCCAAGGGCATCATTGTCAACATTTTGCCGCTTTTCATGTGCTTTAAAGGCGATTCGAATCTACCTCCTGAAATCTGTTTCCTGCAATTCTGCCTTGATTTCAAATCCTCTTCTTTGCCTTCCCTCAATATATTTGTGGACGAGAGTTATCATTTATAACTCTGCAGGTTTGTGAATTGCAGTGCCCTGAACCTCCATTTTACAACTCGCTTTTGTGGGAGCTGGCCGCAAAAGCGCAGGATGGCTTCAGGCCCTGTTCTGGTTCCGGGGGGCAGGCTGAGCCTGTGGTTAATTCTTCTTCCTGATGGGAAAATAGAGTGACCTGTGCCTGTCCCAACACCAAGAGCTAGTCTCTCGTTGGTTCCCCGTCTTCCCGTTCATCCTCAGGACAAATTGCAACCTGTACGGAACAGGAGGTTAAAGGTGCTGATGCTCCAAGTAGGGAGATTGCTAGTAAAGTGGCTGGAATGGCGAACCCGGGCACAAGGAGATGAGAAATGAGGTGCGTTTTAGAAACCTTTCCCCATCACACGGTGTACCATCTTCTGGGTTTCTCATGCATGTTTTTGATGTAGGAAGATGCCCTTGAACCTGGAGATTTGGGACCCATGCGATGGGTACCACGCCGTATTACTTTAAAGGGTCTGCGTTTGCTCACCCAACCTCACCAAACCTCTCAGCCCCAAGAGTGTCCACCCTTATGTCTCATCCAGCTGTGCGTCTAGATATGGTCAATCCAGGTTGCATCACAGCCCCTGAACGCATTGTGTAGGAATTTCTCTCTCTTTCACTGTCTTTGTTTCATGGGTGTTTCAAAGTAATTTATTTTTATAATGGGGTTTAGCTGCTTTTCACTGCTGTGTTTATGCCGCTTTACACCCACTTGACACACTAACAGAGAGATATCAATACATAGGTTTTACGATTATTATTAGTCAGATATATTCTTGTGCGGTGAATAGGGCGTGTTGAGTCCAGTTCTCTGAGCAAGGAGTAGGTCTTGTCTATTACATATTGGGTTTATGGAACGGTATCTGAGCTACTTTGATACCCTTGTTTTATGTATCACCCCACCTCACCTTTCCCGTTAAGCAGCCATAGTGTGTTTTCTGCATGTGTGACTCTGTTCTGTTTTGTAATTCAGTTCAAGTGTAACGCTTTTTACATTCCCTCTATCAGTGATACCTTATGAGAAGTGTCCTTTTCTGTGTGACTTATTTCACTTAGAATCGTCGTACCTAAATCCACTCATCATGCTGCTACTAACCTTACGGCATTGATTTCATGGCTGAGTGATATTCCATTGTACATAAGGACCACAACTTCTTTATCCATTTTTCTCTTTCCTGGGATATTTAAGGTGGAATGAAGTGGAGGTCCTGGTCAACAGAGCAGCCCTAAACTTTGGGGTGCTTGTGTCTTGCTGATTTTTCATTTTCCCAATTTATACCCCCATGAGTGGAAGTGCCCTATGCTCTCTAAGCTGTGTTTTTCAGATGTTTCAGGACTCACCGGACACTTCTCCAGAGTGGCTCTTGGCAATTTACATCCCGCCCATCAGTGTAGCAAGGCTCCCATTTCTCCATGGCCTGTCCTGCATTTCTGGTTTTGACACTTTTTTCAGCATGGCCCTTTTGACCGATGGGAAGCGAGACTTCTTTGTAGCGCTGATTTGCCTTTCCAGGTTGCTTGGTTGGCCAAAAAGGGCGTATGCGTTTTTTCCTGAATATATTCAGGAAAAAACGCATACGCCCTTTTTGGCCAAGGGCATCATTGTCAACGTTTTGCCGCTTTTCATGTGCTTTAAAGGCGATTCGTATCTACCTCCTGAAATCTGTTTCCTGCAATTCTGCCTTGATTTCAAATCCTCTTCTTTGCCTTCCCTCAATATATTTGTGGACGAGAGTTATCATTTATAACTCTGCAGGTTTGTGAATTGCAGTGCCCTGAACCTCCGTTTTACAACTCGTTTTTATGGGAGCTGGCCGCAAAATCGCAGAATGGCTTCAGGCCCTGTTCTGGTTCCGGGGGGCAGGCTGAGCCTGTGGTTAATTCTTCTTTCTGATGGGAAAATAGAGTGACCTGTGCCTGTCCCAACGCCAAGAGCTAGTTTCTCGTTGGTTCCACGTCTTCCCGTTTATCCTCAGGACAAATTGCAACCTGTACGGAACAGGAGGTTAAAGGTGCTGATGCTCCAAGTAGGGAGCTTGCTAGTAAAGCGGCTGGAATGGCGAACCCGGGCACAAGGAGATGAGAAATGAGGTGCGTTTTAGAAGCCTTTCCCCATCACACGGTGTACCATCTTCTGGGTTTCTCATGCATGTTTTGGATGTAGGAAAATGCCCTTGAACCTGGAGATTTGGGACCCATGCGATGGGTACCACGCAGTATTACTTTAAAGGGTCTGCGTTTGCTCACCCAACCTCACCAAACCTCTCAGCCCCAAGAGTGTCCACCCTTATGTCTCATCCAGCTGTGCGTCTAGATATGGTCAATCCAGGTTGCATCACAGCCCCTGAACGCATTGTGTAAGAATTTCTCTCTCTTTCACTGTCTTTGTTTCATGGGTGTTTCAAAGTAATTTATTTTGATAATGGGGTTTAGCTGCTTTTCACTGCTGTGTTTATGCCGCTTTACACCCACTTGACACACTAACAGAGAGATATCAATACATAGGTTTTAAGATTATTACTAGTCAGATATATTCTTGTGCGGTGAATAGAGTGTGTTGAGTCCAGTTCTCTGAGCAAAGAGTAGGTCTTGTCTATTACATATTGGGTTTATGGAACGGTATCTGAGCTAATTTGAAACCCTTGTTTTATGTATCACGCCACCTCACCTTTCCCGTTAAGCAGCCGTAGTGTGTTTTCTGCATGTGTGACTCTGTTCTGTTTTGTAATTCAGTTCAAGTGTAACGCTTTTTACATTCCCTCCTTAAGTGATACCTTATGAGAAGTGTCCTTTTCTGTGTGACTTATTTCACTTAGAATCGTCGTACCTAAATCCACTCATCATGCTGCTACTAGCCTTATGACATTGATTTCATGGCTGAGTGATATTCCATTGTACATAAGGACCACAACTTCTTTATCCATTTTTCTCTTTCCTGGGATATTGAAGGTGGAATGAAGTGGAGGTCCTTGTCAACAGAGCAGCCCTAAACTTTGGGGTGCTTGTGTCTTGCTGATTTTTCATTTTCCCAATTTATATCCCCATGAGTGGAAGTGCCCTATGCTCTCTAAGCTGTGTTTTTTAGATGTTTCAGGACACACCGTACACTTCTCCAGAGTGGCTGTTGGCAATTTACATCGCGCCCATCAGTGTAGCAAGGCTCCCATTTCTCCATGGCCTGTCCTGCATTTCTGGTTTTGAGACTTTTTTCAGCATGGCCCTTTTGACCGACGGGTAGCGAGTCTTCTTTGTAGCGCTGATTTGCCTTTCCAGGTTGCTTGGTTGGCCAAAAAGGGCGTATGCGTTTTTTCCTGAATATATTCAGGAAAAAACGCATACGCCCTTTTTGGCCAAGGGCATCATTGTCAACGTTTTGCCGCTTTTCATGTGCTTTAAAGGCGATTCGAATCTACCTCCTGAAATCTGTTTCCTGCAATTCTGCCTTGATTTCAAATCCTCTTCTTTGCCTTCCCTCAATATATTTGTGGACGAGAGTTATCATTTATAACTCTGCATGTTTGTGAATTGCAGTGCCCTGAAGCTCCATTTTACAACTCGCTTTTTTGGGAGCTGGCCGCAAAAGCGCAGGATGGCTTCAGGCCCTGTTCTGGTTCCGGGGGGGAGGATGAGCCTCTGGTTAATTCTTCTTCCTGATGGGAAAATAGAGTGACCTGTGCCTGTCCCAACACCAAGAGCTAGTCTCTCACTGGTTCCCCGTCTACCCGTTCATCCTCAGGACAAATTGCAACCTGTACGGAACAGGAGGTTAAAGGTGCTGATGCTCCAAGTAGGGAGATTGTTAGTAAAGCAGCTGGAATGGCGAACCCGGGCACAAGGAGAAGAGAAATGAGGTGCGTTTTAGAAACCTTTCCCCATCACATGGTGTACCATCATTTTGTTTTCTCATGCATGTTTTCGATGTAGGAAGATGCCCTTGAACCTGGAGATTTGGGACCCATGCGATGGGTACCACGCAGTATTACTTTAAAGGGTCTGCGTTTGCTCACCCAACCTCACCAAACCTCTCAGCCCCAAGAGTGTCCACCCTTATGTCTCATCCAGCTGTGGGTCTAGATATGGTCAATCCAGGTTGCATCACAGCCCCTGAACACATTGTGTAAGAATTTCTCTCTCTTTCACTGTCTTTGTTTCATGGGTTTTTCAAAGTAATTTATTTTTATAATGGGGTTTAGCTGCTTTTCACTGCTGTGTTTATGCCGCTTTACACCCACTTGACACACTAACAGAGAGATATCAATACATAGGTTTTAAGATTATTACTAGTCAGATATATTCTTGTGCGGTGAATAGGGTGTGTTGAGTCCAGTTCTCTGAGCAAAGAGTAGGTCTTGTCTATTACATATTGGGTTTATGGAACGGTATCTGAGCTAATTTGAAACCCTTGTTTTATGTATCACGCCACCTCACCTTTCCCGTTAAGCAGCCATAGTGTGTTTTCTGCATGTGTGACTCTGTTCTGTTTTGTAATTCAGTTCAAGTGTAACGCTTTTTACATTCCCTCTATCAGTGATACCTTATGAGAAGTGTCCTTTTCTGTGTGACTTATTTCACTTAGAATCGTCGTACCTAAATCCACTCATCATGCTGCTACTAACCTTACGGCATTGATTTCATGGCTGAGTGATATTCCATTGTACATAAGGACCACAACTTCTTTATCCATTTTTCTCTTTCCTGGGATATTTAAGGTGGAATGAAGTGGAGGTCCTGGTCAACAGAGCAGCCCTAAACTTTGGGGTGCTTGTGTCTTGCTGATTTTTAATTTTCCCAATTTATACCCCCATGAGTGGAAGTGCCCTATGCTCTCTAAGCTGTGTTTTTCAGATGTTTCAGGACTCACCGGACACTTCTCCATAGTGGCTCTTGTCAATTTACATCCCGCCCATCAGTGTAGCAAGGCTCCCATTTCTCCATGGCCTGTCCTGCATTTCTGGTTTTGACACTTTTTTCAGCATGGCCCGTTTGACCGATGGGAAGCGAGACTTTTTGTAGCGCTGATTTGCCTTTCCAGGTTGCTTGGTTGGCCAAAAAGGGCGTATGCGTTTTTTCCTGAATATATTCAGGAAAAAACGCATATGCCCTTTTTGGCCAAGGGCATCATTGTCAACATTTTGCCGCTTTTCATGTGCTTTAAAGGCGATTCGAATCTACCTCCTGAAATCTGTTTCCTGCAATTCTGCCTTGATTTCAAATCCTCTTCTTTGCCTTCCCTCAATATATTTGTGGACGAGAGTTATCATTTATAACTCTGCAGGTTTGTGAATTGCAGTGCCCTGAACCTCCATTTTACAACTCGCTTTTGTGGGAGCTGGCCGCAAAAGCGCAGGATGGCTTCAGGCCCTGTTCTGGTTCCGGGGGGCAGGCTGAGCCTGTGGTTAATTCTTCTTCCTGATGGGAAAATAGAGTGACCTGTGCCTGTCCCAACACCAAGAGCTAGTCTCTCGTTGGTTCCCCGTCTTCCCGTTCATCCTCAGGACAAATTGCAACCTGTACGGAACAGGAGGTTAAAGGTGCTGATGCTCCAAGTAGGGAGATTGCTAGTAAAGTGGCTGGAATGGCGAACCCGGGCACAAGGAGATGAGAAATGAGGTGCGTTTTAGAAACCTTTCCCCATCACACGGTGTACCATCTTCTCGGTTTCTCATGCATGTATTTGATGTAGGAAGATGCCCTTGAACCTGGAGATTTGGGACCCATGCGATGGGTACCACGCCGTATTACTTTAAAGGGTCTGCGTTTGCTCACCCAACCTCACCAAACCTCTCAGCCCCAAGAGTGTCCACCCTTATGTCTCATCCAGCTGTGCGTCTAGATATGGTCAATCCAGGTTGCATCACAGCCCCTGAACGCATTGTGTAGGAATTTCTCTCTCTTTCACTGTCTTTGTTTCATGGGTGTTTCAAAGTAATTTATTTTTATAATGGGGTTTAGCTGCTTTTCACTGCTGTGTTTATGCCGCTTTACACCCACTTGACACACTAACAGAGAGATATCAATACATAGGTTTTACGATTATTATTAGTCAGATATATTCTTGTGCGGTGAATAGGGCGTGTTGAGTCCAGTTCTCTGAGCAAGGAGTAGGTCTTGTCTATTACATATTGGGTTTATGGAACGGTATCTGAGCTACTTTGATACCCTTGTTTTATGTATCACCCCACCTCACCTTTCCCGTTAAGCAGCCATAGTGTGTTTTCTGCATGTGTGACTCTGTTCTGTTTTGTAATTCAGTTCAAGTGTAACGCTTTTTACATTCCCTCTATCAGTGATACCTTATGAGAAGTGTCCTTTTCTGTGTGACTTATTTCACTTAGAATCGTCGTACCTAAATCCACTCATCATGCTGCTACTAACCTTACGGCATTGATTTCATGGCTGAGTGATATTCCATTGTACATAAGGACCACAACTTCTTTATCCATTTTTCTCTTTCCTGGGATATTTAAGGTGGAATGAAGTGGAGGTCCTGGTCAACAGAGCAGCCCTAAACTTTGGGGTGCTTGTGTCTTGCTGATTTTTCATTTTCCCAATTTATACCCCCATGAGTGGAAGTGCCCTATGCTCTCTAAGCTGTGTTTTTCAGATGTTTCAGGACTCACCGGACACTTCTCCAGAGTGGCTCTTGGCAATTTACATCCCGCCCATCAGTGTAGCAAGGCTCCCATTTCTCCATGGCCTGTCCTGCATTTCTGGTTTTGACACTTTTTTCAGCATGGCCCTTTTGACCGATGGGAAGCGAGACTTCTTTGTAGCGCTGATTTGCCTTTCCAGGTTGCTTGGTTGGCCAAAAAGGGCGTATGCGTTTTTTCCTGAATATATTCAGGAAAAAACGCATACGCCCTTTTTGGCCAAGGGCATCATTGTCAACGTTTTGCCGCTTTTCATGTGCTTTAAAGGCGATTCGTATCTACCTCCTGAAATCTGTTTCCTGCAATTCTGCCTTGATTTCAAATCCTCTTCTTTGCCTTCCCTCAATATATTTGTGGACGAGAGTTATCATTTATAACTCTGCAGGTTTGTGAATTGCAGTGCCCTGAACCTCCGTTTTACAACTCGTTTTTATGGGAGCTGGCCGCAAAATCGCAGAATGGCTTCAGGCCCTGTTCTGGTTCCGGGGGGCAGGCTGAGCCTGTGGTTAATTCTTCTTTCTGATGGGAAAATAGAGTGACCTGTGCCTGTCCCAACGCCAAGAGCTAGTTTCTCGTTGGTTCCACGTCTTCCCGTTTATCCTCAGGACAAATTGCAACCTGTACGGAACAGGAGGTTAAAGGTGCTGATGCTCCAAGTAGGGAGCTTGCTAGTAAAGCGGCTGGAATGGCGAACCCGGGCACAAGGAGATGAGAAATGAGGTGCGTTTTAGAAGCCTTTCCCCATCACACGGTGTACCATCTTCTGGGTTTCTCATGCATGTTTTGGATGTAGGAAAATGCCCTTGAACCTGGAGATTTGGGACCCATGCGATGGGTACCACGCAGTATTACTTTAAAGGGTCTGCGTTTGCTCACCCAACCTCACCAAACCTCTCAGCCCCAAGAGTGTCCACCCTTATGTCTCATCCAGCTGTGCGTCTAGATATGGTCAATCCAGGTTGCATCACAGCCCCTGAACGCATTGTGTAAGAATTTCTCTCTCTTTCACTGTCTTTGTTTCATGGGTGTTTCAAAGTAATTTATTTTGATAATGGGGTTTAGCTGCTTTTCACTGCTGTGTTTATGCCGCTTTACACCCACTTGACACACTAACAGAGAGATATCAATACATAGGTTTTAAGATTATTACTAGTCAGATATATTCTTGTGCGGTGAATAGAGTGTGTTGAGTCCAGTTCTCTGAGCAAAGAGTAGGTCTTGTCTATTACATATTGGGTTTATGGAACGGTATCTGAGCTAATTTGAAACCCTTGTTTTATGTATCACGCCACCTCACCTTTCCCGTTAAGCAGCCGTAGTGTGTTTTCTGCATGTGTGACTCTGTTCTGTTTTGTAATTCAGTTCAAGTGTAACGCTTTTTACATTCCCTCCTTAAGTGATACCTTATGAGAAGTGTCCTTTTCTGTGTGACTTATTTCACTTAGAATCGTCGTACCTAAATCCACTCATCATGCTGCTACTAGCCTTATGACATTGATTTCATGGCTGAGTGATATTCCATTGTACATAAGGACCACAACTTCTTTATCCATTTTTCTCTTTCCTGGGATATTGAAGGTGGAATGAAGTGGAGGTCCTTGTCAACAGAGCAGCCCTAAACTTTGGGGTGCTTGTGTCTTGCTGATTTTTCATTTTCCCAATTTATATCCCCATGAGTGGAAGTGCCCTATGCTCTCTAAGCTGTGTTTTTTAGATGTTTCAGGACACACCGTACACTTCTCCAGAGTGGCTGTTGGCAATTTACATCGCGCCCATCAGTGTAGCAAGGCTCCCATTTCTCCATGGCCTGTCCTGCATTTCTGGTTTTGAGACTTTTTTCAGCATGGCCCTTTTGACCGACGGGTAGCGAGTCTTCTTTGTAGCGCTGATTTGCCTTTCCAGGTTGCTTGGTTGGCCAAAAAGGGCGTATGCGTTTTTTCCTGAATATATTCAGGAAAAAACGCATACGCCCTTTTTGGCCAAGGGCATCATTGTCAACGTTTTGCCGCTTTTCATGTGCTTTAAAGGCGATTCGAATCTACCTCCTGAAATCTGTTTCCTGCAATTCTGCCTTGATTTCAAATCCTCTTCTTTGCCTACCCTCAATATATTTGTGGACGAGAGTTATCATTTATAACTCTGCATGTTTGTGAATTGCAGTGCCCTGAAGCTCCATTTTACAACTCGCTTTTTTGGGAGCTGGCCGCAAAAGCGCAGGATGGCTTCAGGCCCTGTTCTGGTTCCGGGGGGGAGGATGAGCCTCTGGTTAATTCTTCTTCCTGATGGGAAAATAGAGTGACCTGTGCCTGTCCCAACACCAAGAGCTAGTCTCTCACTGGTTCCCCGTCTACCCGTTCATCCTCAGGACAAATTGCAACCTGTACGGAACAGGAGGTTAAAGGTGCTGATGCTCCAAGTAGGGAGATTGTTAGTAAAGCAGCTGGAATGGCGAACCCGGGCACAAGGAGAAGAGAAATGAGGTACGTTTTAGAAACCTTTCCCCATCACATGGTGTACCATCTTTTTGTTTTCTCATGCATGTTTTCGATGTAGGAAGATGCCCTTGAACCTGGAGATTTGGGACCCATGCGATGGGTACCACGCAGTATTACTTTAAAGGGTCTGCGTTTGCTCACCCAACCTCACCAAACCTCTCAGCCCAAAGAGTGTCCACCCTTATGTCTCATCCAGCTGTGGGTCTAGATATGGTCAATCCAGGTTGCATCACAGCCCCTGAACGCATTGTGTAAGAATTTCTCTCTCTTTCACTGTCTTTGTTTCATGGGTTTTTCAAAGTAATTTATTTTGATAATGGGGTTTAGCTGCTTTTCACTGCTGTGTTTATGCCGCTTTACACCCACTTGACACACTAACAGAGAGATATCAATACATAGGTTTTAAGATTATTACTAGTCAGATATATTCTTGTGCGGTGAATAGGGTGTGTTGAGTCCAGTTCTCTGAGCAAAGAGTAGGTCTTGTCTATTACATATTGGGTTTATGGAACGGTATCTGAGCTAATTTGAAACCCTTGTTGTATGTATCACCCCACCTCACCTTTCCCGTTAAGCAGCCATAGTGTGTTTTCTGCATGTGTGACTCTGTTCTGTTTTGTAATTCAGTTCAAGTGTAACGGCTTTTACATTCCCTCTATAAGTGATACCTTATGAGAAGTGTCCTTTTCTGTGTGACTTATTTCACTTAGAATCGTCGTACCTAAATCCACTCATCATGCTGCTACTAGCCTTATGACATTGATTTCATGGCTGAGTGATATTCCATTGTACATAAGGACCACAACTTCTTTATCCATTTTTCTCTTTCCTGGGATATTGAAGGTGGAATGAAGTGGAGGTCCTTGTCAACAGAGCAGCCCTAAACTTTGGGGTGCTTGTGTCTTGCTGATTTTTCATTTTCCCAATTTATACCCCCATGAGTGGAAGTGCCCTATGCTCTCTAAGCTGTGTTTTTTAGATGTTTCAGGACACACCGTACATTTCTCCAGAGTGGCTGTTGGCAATTTACATCCCGCCCATCAGTGTAGCAAGGCTCCCATTTCTCCATGGCCTGTCCTGCATTTCTGGTTTTGAGACTTTTTTCAGCATGGCCCTTTTGACCAATGGGTAGCGAGTCTTCTTTGTAGCGCTGATTTGCCTTTCCAGGTTGCTTGGTTGGCCAAAAAGGGCGTATGCGTTTTTTCCTGAATATATTCAGGAAAAAACGCATACGCCCTTTTTGGCCAAGGGCATCATTGTCAACGTTTTGCCGCTTTTCATGTGCTTTAAAGGCGATTCGAATCTACCTCCTGAAATCTGTTTCCTGCAAATCTGCCTTGATTTCAAATCCTCTTCTTTGCCTTCCCTCAATATATTTGTGGACGAGAGTTATCATTTATAACTCTGCAGGTTTGTGAATTGCAGTGCCCTGAAGCTCCATTTTACTACTCGCTTTTTTGGGAGCTGGCCGCAAAAGCGCAGGATGGCTTCAGGCCCTGTTCTGGTTCCCGGGGGGGGGATGAGCCTGTGGTTAATTCTTCTTCCTGATGGGAAAATAGAGTGACCTGTGCCTGTCCCAACACCAAGAGCTAGTCTCTCACTGGTTCCCCGTCTACCCGTTCATCCTCAGGACAAATTGCAACCTGTACGGAACAGGAGGTTAAAGGTGCTGATGCTCCAAGTAGGGAGATTGTTAGTAAAGCGGCTGGAATGGCGAACCCGGGCACAAGGAGAAGAGAAATGAGGTGCGTTTTAGAAACCTTTCCCCATCACATGGTGTACCATCATTTTGTTTTCTCATGCATGTTTTCGATGTAGGAAGATGCCCTTGAACCTGGAGATTTGGGACCCATGCGATGGGTACCACGCAGTATTACTTTAAAGGGTCTGCGTTTGCTCACCCAACCTCACCAAACCTCTCAGCCCCAAGAGTGTCCACCCTTATGTCTCATCCAGCTGTGGGTCTAGATATGGTCAATCCAGGTTGCATCACAGCCCCTGAACACATTGTGTAAGAATTTCTCTCTCTTTCACTGTCTTTGTTTCATGGGTTTTTCAAAGTAATTTATTTTGATAATGGGGTTTAGCTGCTTTTCACTGCTGTGTTTATGCCGCTTTACACCCACTTGACACACTAACAGAGAGATATCAATACATAGGTTTTAAGATTATTACTAGTCAGATATATTCTTGTGCGGTGAATAGGGTGTGTTGAGTCCAGTTCTCTGAGCAAAGAGTAGGTCTTGTCTATTACATATTGGGTTTATGGAACGGTATCTGAGCTAATTTGAAACCCTTGTTTTATGTATCACGCCACCTCACCTTTCCCGTTAAGCAGCCATAGTGTGTTTTCTGCATGTGTGACTCTGTTCTGTTTTGTAATTCAGTTCAAGTGTAACGCTTTTTACATTCCCTCTATCAGTGATACCTTATGAGAAGTGTCCTTTTCTGTGTGACTTATTTCACTTAGAATCGTCGTACCTAAATCCACTCATCATGCTGCTACTAACCTTACGGCATTGATTTCATGGCTGAGTGATATTCCATTGTACATAAGGACCACAACTTCTTTATCCATTTTTCTCTTTCCTGGGATATTTAAGGTGGAATGAAGTGGAGGTCCTGGTCAACAGAGCAGCCCTAAACTTTGGGGTGCTTGTGTCTTGCTGATTTTTAATTTTCCCAATTTATACCCCCATGAGTGGAAGTGCCCTATGCTCTCTAAGCTGTGTTTTTCAGATGTTTCAGGACTCACCGGACACTTCTCCATAGTGGCTCTTGTCAATTTACATCCCGCCCATCAGTGTAGCAAGGCTCCCATTTCTCCATGGCCTGTCCTGCATTTCTGGTTTTGACACTTTTTTCAGCATGGCCCGTTTGACCGATGGGAAGCGAGACTTTTTGTAGCGCTGATTTGCCTTTCCAGGTTGCTTGGTTGGCCAAAAAGGGCGTATGCGTTTTTTCCTGAATATATTCAGGAAAAAACGCATATGCCCTTTTTGGCCAAGGGCATCATTGTCAACATTTTGCCGCTTTTCATGTGCTTTAAAGGCGATTCGAATCTACCTCCTGAAATCTGTTTCCTGCAATTCTGCCTTGATTTCAAATCCTCTTCTTTGCCTTCCCTCAATATATTTGTGGACGAGAGTTATCATTTATAACTCTGCAGGTTTGTGAATTGCAGTGCCCTGAACCTCCATTTTACAACTCGCTTTTGTGGGAGCTGGCCGCAAAAGCGCAGGATGGCTTCAGGCCCTGTTCTGGTTCCGGGGGACAGGCTGAGCCTGTGGTTAATTCTTCTTCCTGATGGGAAAATAGAGTGACCTGTGCCTGTCCCAACACCAAGAGCTAGTCTCTCGTTGGTTCCCCGTCTTCCCGTTCATCCTCAGGACAAATTGCAACCTGTACGGAACAGGAGGTTAAAGGTGCTGATGCTCCAAGTAGGGAGATTGCTAGTAAAGTGGCTGGAATGGCGAACCCGGGCACAAGGAGATGAGAAATGAGGTGCGTTTTAGAAACCTTTCCCCATCACACGGTGTACCATCTTCTGGGTTTCTCATGCATGTTTTTGATGTAGGAAGATGCCCTTGAACCTGGAGATTTGGGACCCATGCGATGGGTACCACGCCGTATTACTTTAAAGGGTCTGCGTTTGCTCACCCAACCTCACCAAACCTCTCAGCCCCAAGAGTGTCCACCCTTATGTCTCATCCAGCTGTGCGTCTAGATATGGTCAATCCAGGTTGCATCACAGCCCCTGAACGCATTGTGTAGGAATTTCTCTCTCTTTCACTGTCTTTGTTTCATGGGTGTTTCAAAGTAATTTATTTTTATAATGGGGTTTAGCTGCTTTTCACTGCTGTGTTTATGCCGCTTTACACCCACTTGACACACTAACAGAGAGATATCAATACATAGGTTTTACGATTATTATTAGTCAGATATATTCTTGTGCGGTGAATAGGGCGTGTTGAGTCCAGTTCTCTGAGCAAGGAGTAGGTCTTGTCTATTACATATTGGGTTTATGGAACGGTATCTGAGCTACTTTGATACCCTTGTTTTATGTATCACCCCACCTCACCTTTCCCGTTAAGCAGCCATAGTGTGTTTTCTGCATGTGTGACTCTGTTCTGTTTTGTAATTCAGTTCAAGTGTAACGCTTTTTACATTCCCTCTATCAGTGATACCTTATGAGAAGTGTCCTTTTCTGTGTGACTTATTTCACTTAGAATCGTCGTACCTAAATCCACTCATCATGCTGCTACTAACCTTACGGCATTGATTTCATGGCTGAGTGATATTCCATTGTACATAAGGACCACAACTTCTTTATCCATTTTTCTCTTTCCTGGGATATTTAAGGTGGAATGAAGTGGAGGTCCTGGTCAACAGAGCAGCCCTAAACTTTGGGGTGCTTGTGTCTTGCTGATTTTTAATTTTCCCAATTTATACCCCCATGAGTGGAAGTGCCCTATGCTCTCTAAGCTGTGTTTTTCAGATGTTTCAGGACTCACCGGACACTTCTCCAGAGTGGCTCTTGGCAATTTACATCCCGCCCATCAGTGTAGCAAGGCTCCCATTTCTCCATGGCCTGTCCTGCATTTCTGGTTTTGACACTTTTTTCAGCATGGCCCTTTTGACCGATGGGAAGCGAGACTTCTTTGTAGCGCTGATTTGCCTTTCCAGGTTGCTTGGTTGGCCAAAAAGGGCGTATGCGTTTTTTCCTGAATATATTCAGGAAAAAACGCATACGCCCTTTTTGGCCAAGGGCATCATTGTCAACGTTTTGCCGCTTTTCATGTGCTTTAAAGGCGATTCGTATCTACCTCCTGAAATCTGTTTCCTGCAATTCTGCCTTGATTTCAAATCCTCTTCTTTGCCTTCCCTCAATATATTTGTGGACGAGAGTTATCATTTATAACTCTGCAGGTTTGTGAATTGCAGTGCCCTGAACCTCCGTTTTACAACTCGTTTTTATGGGAGCTGGCCGCAAAATCGCAGAATGGCTTCAGGCCCTGTTCTGGTTCCGGGGGGCAGGCTGAGCCTGTGGTTAATTCTTCTTTCTGATGGGAAAATAGAGTGACCTGTGCCTGTCCCAACGCCAAGAGCTAGTTTCTCGTTGGTTCCACGTCTTCCCGTTTATCCTCAGGACAAATTGCAACCTGTACGGAACAGGAGGTTAAAGGTGCTGATGCTCCAAGTAGGGAGCTTGCTAGTAAAGCGGCTGGAATGGCGAACCCGGGCACAAGGAGATGAGAAATGAGGTGCGTTTTAGAAGCCTTTCCCCATCACACGGTGTACCATCTTCTGGGTTTCTCATGCATGTTTTGGATGTAGGAAAATGCCCTTGAACCTGGAGATTTGGGACCCATGCGATGGGTACCACGCAGTATTACTTTAAAGGGTCTGCGTTTGCTCACCCAACCTCACCAAACCTCTCAGCCCCAAGAGTGTCCACCCTTATGTCTCATCCAGCTGTGCGTCTAGATATGGTCAATCCAGGTTGCATCACAGCCCCTGAACGCATTGTGTAAGAATTTCTCTCTCTTTCACTGTCTTTGTTTCATGGGTGTTTCAAAGTAATTTATTTTGATAATGGGGTTTAGCTGCTTTTCACTGCTGTGTTTATGCCGCTTTACACCCACTTGACACACTAACAGAGAGATATCAATACATAGGTTTTAAGATTATTACTAGTCAGATATATTCTTGTGCGGTGAATAGAGTGTGTTGAGTCCAGTTCTCTGAGCAAAGAGTAGGTCTTGTCTATTACATATTGGGTTTATGGAACGGTATCTGAGCTAATTTGAAACCCTTGTTTTATGTATCACGCCACCTCACCTTTCCCGTTAAGCAGCCGTAGTGTGTTTTCTGCATGTGTGACTCTGTTCTGTTTTGTAATTCAGTTCAAGTGTAACGCTTTTTACATTCCCTCCTTAAGTGATACCTTATGAGAAGTGTCCTTTTCTGTGTGACTTATTTCACTTAGAATCGTCGTACCTAAATCCACTCATCATGCTGCTACTAGCCTTATGACATTGATTTCATGGCTGAGTGATATTCCATTGTACATAAGGACCACAACTTCTTTATCCATTTTTCTCTTTCCTGGGATATTGAAGGTGGAATGAAGTGGAGGTCCTTGTCAACAGAGCAGCCCTAAACTTTGGGGTGCTTGTGTCTTGCTGATTTTTCATTTTCCCAATTTATACCCCCATGAGTGGAAGTGCCCTATGCTCTCTAAGCTGTGTTTTTTAGATGTTTCAGGACACACCGTACATTTCTCCAGAGTGGCTGTTGGCAATTTACATCCCGCCCATCAGTGTAGCAAGGCTCCCATTTCTCCATGGCCTGTCCTGCATTTCTGGTTTTGAGACTTTTTTCAGCATGGCCCTTTTGACCAATGGGTAGCGAGTCTTCTTTGTAGCGCTGATTTGCCTTTCCAGGTTGCTTGGTTGGCCAAAATGGGCGTATGCGTTTTTTCCTGAATATATTCAGGAAAAAACGCATACGCCCTTTTTGGCCAAGGGCATCATTGTCAACGTTTTGCCGCTTTTCATGTGCTTTAAAGGCGATTCGAATCTACCTCCTGAAATCTGTTTCCTGCAAATCTGCCTTGATTTCAAATCCTCTTCTTTGCCTTCCCTCAATATATTTGTGGACGAGAGTTATCATTTATAACTCTGCAGGTTTGTGAATTGCAGTGCCCTGAAGCTCCATTTTACTACTCGCTTTTTTGGGAGCTGGCCGCAAAAGCGCAGGATGGCTTCAGGCCCTGTTCTGGTTCCCGGGGGGGGGATGAGCCTGTGGTTAATTCTTCTTCCTGATGGGAAAATAGAGTGACCTGTGCCTGTCCCAACACCAAGAGCTAGTCTCTCACTGGTTCCCCGTCTACCCGTTCATCCTCAGGACAAATTGCAACCTGTACGGAACAGGAGGTTAAAGGTGCTGATGCTCCAAGTAGGGAGATTGTTAGTAAAGCGGCTGGAATGGCGAACCCGGGCACAAGGAGAAGAGAAATGAGGTGCGTTTTAGAAACCTTTCCCCATCACATGGTGTACCATCATTTTGTTTTCTCATGCATGTTTTCGATGTAGGAAGATGCCCTTGAACCTGGAGATTTGGGACCCATGCGATGGGTACCACGCAGTATTACTTTAAAGGGTCTGCGTTTGCTCACCCAACCTCACCAAACCTCTCAGCCCCAAGAGTGTCCACCCTTATGTCTCATCCAGCTGTGGGTCTAGATATGGTCAATCCAGGTTGCATCACAGCCCCTGAACACATTGTGTAAGAATTTCTCTCTCTTTCACTGTCTTTGTTTCATGGGTTTTTCAAAGTAATTTATTTTGATAATGGGGTTTAGCTGCTTTTCACTGCTGTGTTTATGCCGCTTTACACCCACTTGACACACTAACAGAGAGATATCAATACATAGGTTTTAAGATTATTACTAGTCAGATATATTCTTGTGCGGTGAATAGGGTGTGTTGAGTCCAGTTCTCTGAGCAAAGAGTAGGTCTTGTCTATTACATATTGGGTTTATGGAACGGTATCTGAGCTAATTTGAAACCCTTGTTTTATGTATCACGCCACCTCACCTTTCCCGTTAAGCAGCCATAGTGTGTTTTCTGCATGTGTGACTCTGTTCTGTTTTGTAATTCAGTTCAAGTGTAACGCTTTTTACATTCCCTCTATCAGTGATACCTTATGAGAAGTGTCCTTTTCTGTGTGACTTATTTCACTTAGAATCGTCGTACCTAAATCCACTCATCATGCTGCTACTAACCTTACGGCATTGATTTCATGGCTGAGTGATATTCCATTGTACATAAGGACCACAACTTCTTTATCCATTTTTCTCTTTCCTGGGATATTTAAGGTGGAATGAAGTGGAGGTCCTGGTCAACAGAGCAGCCCTAAACTTTGGGGTGCTTGTGTCTTGCTGATTTTTAATTTTCCCAATTTATACCCCCATGAGTGGAAGTGCCCTATGCTCTCTAAGCTGTGTTTTTCAGATGTTTCAGGACTCACCGGACACTTCTCCATAGTGGCTCTTGTCAATTTACATCCCGCCCATCAGTGTAGCAAGGCTCCCATTTCTCCATGGCCTGTCCTGCATTTCTGGTTTTGACACTTTTTTCAGCATGGCCCGTTTGACCGATGGGAAGCGAGACTTTTTGTAGCGCTGATTTGCCTTTCCAGGTTGCTTGGTTGGCCAAAAAGGGCGTATGCGTTTTTTCCTGAATATATTCAGGAAAAAACGCATATGCCCTTTTTGGCCAAGGGCATCATTGTCAACATTTTGCCGCTTTTCATGTGCTTTAAAGGCGATTCGAATCTACCTCCTGAAATCTGTTTCCTGCAATTCTGCCTTGATTTCAAATCCTCTTCTTTGCCTTCCCTCAATATATTTGTGGACGAGAGTTATCATTTATAACTCTGCAGGTTTGTGAATTGCAGTGCCCTGAACCTCCATTTTACAACTCGCTTTTGTGGGAGCTGGCCGCAAAAGCGCAGGATGGCTTCAGGCCCTGTTCTGGTTCCGGGGGACAGGCTGAGCCTGTGGTTAATTCTTCTTCCTGATGGGAAAATAGAGTGACCTGTGCCTGTCCCAACACCAAGAGCTAGTCTCTCGTTGGTTCCCCGTCTTCCCGTTCATCCTCAGGACAAATTGCAACCTGTACGGAACAGGAGGTTAAAGGTGCTGATGCTCCAAGTAGGGAGATTGCTAGTAAAGTGGCTGGAATGGCGAACCCGGGCACAAGGAGATGAGAAATGAGGTGCGTTTTAGAAACCTTTCCCCATCACACGGTGTACCATCTTCTGGGTTTCTCATGCATGTTTTTGATGTAGGAAGATGCCCTTGAACCTGGAGATTTGGGACCCATGCGATGGGTACCACGCCGTATTACTTTAAAGGGTCTGCGTTTGCTCACCCAACCTCACCAAACCTCTCAGCCCCAAGAGTGTCCACCCTTATGTCTCATCCAGCTGTGCGTCTAGATATGGTCAATCCAGGTTGCATCACAGCCCCTGAACGCATTGTGTAGGAATTTCTCTCTCTTTCACTGTCTTTGTTTCATGGGTGTTTCAAAGTAATTTATTTTTATAATGGGGTTTAGCTGCTTTTCACTGCTGTGTTTATGCCGCTTTACACCCACTTGACACACTAACAGAGAGATATCAATACATAGGTTTTACGATTATTATTAGTCAGATATATTCTTGTGCGGTGAATAGGGCGTGTTGAGTCCAGTTCTCTGAGCAAGGAGTAGGTCTTGTCTATTACATATTGGGTTTATGGAACGGTATCTGAGCTACTTTGATACCCTTGTTTTATGTATCACGCCACCTCACCTTTCCCGTTAAGCAGCCGTAGTGTGTTTTCTGCATGTGTGACTCTGTTCTGTTTTGTAATTCAGTTCAAGTGTAACGCTTTTTACATTCCCTCCTTAAGTGATACCTTATGAGAAGTGTCCTTTTCTGTGTGACTTATTTCACTTAGAATCGTCGTACCTAAATCCACTCATCATGCTGCTACTAACCTTACGGCATTGATTTCATGGCTGAGTGATATTCCATTGTACATAAGGACCACAACTTCTTTATCCATTTTTCTCTTTCCTGGGATATTTAAGGTGGAATGAAGTGGAGGTCCTGGTCAACAGAGCAGCCCTAAACTTTGGGGTGCTTGTGTCTTGCTGATTTTTAATTTTCCCAATTTATACCCCCATGAGTGGAAGTGCCCTATGCTCTCTAAGCTGTGTTTTTCAGATGTTTCAGGACTCACCGGACACTTCTCCATAGTGGCTCTTGTCAATTTACATCCCGCCCATCAGTGTAGCAAGGCTCCCATTTCTCCATGGCCTGTCCTGCATTTCTGGTTTTGACACTTTTTTCAGCATGGCCCGTTTGACCGATGGGAAGCGAGACTTTTTGTAGCGCTGATTTGCCTTTCCAGGTTGCTTGGTTGGCCAAAAAGGGCGTATGCGTTTTTTCCTGAATATATTCAGGAAAAAACGCATATGCCCTTTTTGGCCAAGGGCATCATTGTCAACATTTTGCCGCTTTTCATGTGCTTTAAAGGCGATTCGAATCTACCTCCTGAAATCTGTTTCCTGCAATTCTGCCTTGATTTCAAATCCTCTTCTTTGCCTTCCCTCAATATATTTGTGGACGAGAGTTATCATTTATAACTCTGCAGGTTTGTGAATTGCAGTGCCCTGAACCTCCATTTTACAACTCGCTTTTGTGGGAGCTGGCCGCAAAAGCGCAGGATGGCTTCAGGCCCTGTTCTGGTTCCGGGGGGCAGGCTGAGCCTGTGGTTAATTCTTCTTCCTGATGGGAAAATAGAGTGACCTGTGCCTGTCCCAACACCAAGAGCTAGTCTCTCGTTGGTTCCCCGTCTTCCCGTTCATCCTCAGGACAAATTGCAACCTGTACGGAACAGGAGGTTAAAGGTGCTGATGCTCCAAGTAGGGAGATTGCTAGTAAAGTGGCTGGAATGGCGAACCCGGGCACAAGGAGATGAGAAATGAGGTGTGTTTTAGAAACCTTTCCCCATCACATGGTGTACCATCATTTTGTTTTCTCATGCATGTTTTCGATGTAGGAAGATGCCCTTGAACCTGGAGATTTGGGACCCATGCGATGGGTACCACGCAGTATTACTTTAAAGGGTCTGCGTTTGCTCACCCAACCTCACCAAACCTCTCAGCCCCAAGAGTGTCCACCCTTATGTCTCATCCAGCTGTGGGTCTAGATATGGTCAATCCAGGTTGCATCACAGCCCCTGAACACATTGTGTAAGAATTTCTCTCTCTTTCACTGTCTTTGTTTCATGGGTTTTTCAAAGTAATTTATTTTGATAATGGGGTTTAGCTGCTTTTCACTGCTGTGTTTATGCCGCTTTACACCCACTTGACACACTAACAGAGAGATATCAATATATAGGTTTTAAGATTATTACTAGTCAGATATATTCTTGTGCGGTGAATAGGGTGTGTTGAGTCCAGTTCTCTGAGCAAAGAGTAGGTCTTGTCTATTACATATTGGGTTTATGGAACGGTATCTGAGCTAATTTGAAACCCTTGTTTTATGTATCACGCCACCTCACCTTTCCCGTTAAGCAGCCATAGTGTGTTTTCTGCATGTGTGACTCTGTTCTGTTTTGTAATTCAGTTCAAGTGTAACGCTTTTTACATTCCCTCTATCAGTGATACCTTATGAGAAGTGTCCTTTTCTGTGTGACTTATTTCACTTAGAATCGTCGTACCTAAATCCACTCATCATGCTGCTACTAACCTTACGGCATTGATTTCATGGCTGAGTGATATTCCATTGTACATAAGGACCACAACTTCTTTATCCATTTTTCTCTTTCCTGGGATATTTAAGGTGGAATGAAGTGGAGGTCCTGGTCAACAGAGCAGCCCTAAACTTTGGGGTGCTTGTGTCTTGCTGATTTTTAATTTTCCCAATTTATACCCCCATGAGTGGAAGTGCCCTATGCTCTCTAAGCTGTGTTTTTCAGATGTTTCAGGACTCACCGGACACTTCTCCATAGTGGCTCTTGTCAATTTACATCCCGCCCATCAGTGTAGCAAGGCTCCCATTTCTCCATGGCCTGTCCTGCATTTCTGGTTTTGACACTTTTTTCAGCATGGCCCGTTTGACCGATGGGAAGCGAGACTTTTTGTAGCGCTGATTTGCCTTTCCAGGTTGCTTGGTTGGCCAAAAAGGGCGTATGCGTTTTTTCCTGAATATATTCAGGAAAAAACGCATATGCCCTTTTTGGCCAAGGGCATCATTGTCAACATTTTGCCGCTTTTCATGTGCTTTAAAGGCGATTCGAATCTACCTCCTGAAATCTGTTTCCTGCAATTCTGCCTTGATTTCAAATCCTCTTCTTTGCCTTCCCTCAATATATTTGTGGACGAGAGTTATCATTTATAACTCTGCAGGTTTGTGAATTGCAGTGCCCTGAACCTCCATTTTACAACTCGCTTTTGTGGGAGCTGGCCGCAAAAGCGCAGGATGGCTTCAGGCCCTGTTCTGGTTCCGGGGGACAGGCTGAGCCTGTGGTTAATTCTTCTTCCTGATGGGAAAATAGAGTGACCTGTGCCTGTCCCAACACCAAGAGCTAGTCTCTCGTTGGTTCCCCGTCTTCCCGTTCATCCTCAGGACAAATTGCAACCTGTACGGAACAGGAGGTTAAAGGTGCTGATGCTCCAAGTAGGGAGATTGCTAGTAAAGTGGCTGGAATGGCGAACCCGGGCACAAGGAGATGAGAAATGAGGTGCGTTTTAGAAACCTTTCCCCATCACACGGTGTACCATCTTCTGGGTTTCTCATGCATGTTTTTGATGTAGGAAGATGCCCTTGAACCTGGAGATTTGGGACCCATGCGATGGGTACCACGCCGTATTACTTTAAAGGGTCTGCGTTTGCTCACCCAACCTCACCAAACCTCTCAGCCCCAAGAGTGTCCACCCTTATGTCTCATCCAGCTGTGCGTCTAGATATGGTCAATCCAGGTTGCATCACAGCCCCTGAACGCATTGTGTAGGAATTTCTCTCTCTTTCACTGTCTTTGTTTCATGGGTGTTTCAAAGTAATTTATTTTTATAATGGGGTTTAGCTGCTTTTCACTGCTGTGTTTATGCCGCTTTACACCCACTTGACACACTAACAGAGAGATATCAATACATAGGTTTTACGATTATTATTAGTCAGATATATTCTTGTGCGGTGAATAGGGCGTGTTGAGTCCAGTTCTCTGAGCAAGGAGTAGGTCTTGTCTATTACATATTGGGTTTATGGAACGGTATCTGAGCTACTTTGATACCCTTGTTTTATGTATCACGCCACCTCACCTTTCCCGTTAAGCAGCCGTAGTGTGTTTTCTGCATGTGTGACTCTGTTCTGTTTTGTAATTCAGTTCAAGTGTAACGCTTTTTACATTCCCTCCTTAAGTGATACCTTATGAGAAGTGTCCTTTTCTGTGTGACTTATTTCACTTAGAATCGTCGTACCTAAATCCACTCATCATGCTGCTACTAACCTTACGGCATTGATTTCATGGCTGAGTGATATTCCATTGTACATAAGGACCACAACTTCTTTATCCATTTTTCTCTTTCCTGGGATATTTAAGGTGGAATGAAGTGGAGGTCCTGGTCAACAGAGCAGCCCTAAACTTTGGGGTGCTTGTGTCTTGCTGATTTTTAATTTTCCCAATTTATACCCCCATGAGTGGAAGTGCCCTATGCTCTCTAAGCTGTGTTTTTCAGATGTTTCAGGACTCACCGGACACTTCTCCATAGTGGCTCTTGTCAATTTACATCCCGCCCATCAGTGTAGCAAGGCTCCCATTTCTCCATGGCCTGTCCTGCATTTCTGGTTTTGACACTTTTTTCAGCATGGCCCGTTTGACCGATGGGAAGCGAGACTTTTTGTAGCGCTGATTTGCCTTTCCAGGTTGCTTGGTTGGCCAAAAAGGGCGTATGCGTTTTTTCCTGAATATATTCAGGAAAAAACGCATATGCCCTTTTTGGCCAAGGGCATCATTGTCAACATTTTGCCGCTTTTCATGTGCTTTAAAGGCGATTCGAATCTACCTCCTGAAATCTGTTTCCTGCAATTCTGCCTTGATTTCAAATCCTCTTCTTTGCCTTCCCTCAATATATTTGTGGACGAGAGTTATCATTTATAACTCTGCAGGTTTGTGAATTGCAGTGCCCTGAACCTCCATTTTACAACTCGCTTTTGTGGGAGCTGGCCGCAAAAGCGCAGGATGGCTTCAGGCCCTGTTCTGGTTCCGGGGGGCAGGCTGAGCCTGTGGTTAATTCTTCTTCCTGATGGGAAAATAGAGTGACCTGTGCCTGTCCCAACACCAAGAGCTAGTCTCTCGTTGGTTCCCCGTCTTCCCGTTCATCCTCAGGACAAATTGCAACCTGTACGGAACAGGAGGTTAAAGGTGCTGATGCTCCAAGTAGGGAGATTGCTAGTAAAGTGGCTGGAATGGCGAACCCGGGCACAAGGAGATGAGAAATGAGGTGCGTTTTAGAAACCTTTCCCCATCACACGGTGTACCATCTTCTGGGTTTCTCATGCATGTTTTTGATGTAGGAAGATGCCCTTGAACCTGGAGATTTGGGACCCATGCGATGGGTACCACGCCGTATTACTTTAAAGGGTCTGCGTTTGCTCACCCAACCTCACCAAACCTCTCAGCCCCAAGAGTGTCCACCCTTATGTCTCATCCAGCTGTGCGTCTAGATATGGTCAATCCAGGTTGCATCACAGCCCCTGAACGCATTGTGTAGGAATTTCTCTCTCTTTCACTGTCTTTGTTTCATGGGTGTTTCAAAGTAATTTATTTTTATAATGGGGTTTAGCTGCTTTTCACTGCTGTGTTTATGCCGCTTTACACCCACTTGACACACTAACAGAGAGATATCAATACATAGGTTTTACGATTATTATTAGTCAGATATATTCTTGTGCGGTGAATAGGGCGTGTTGAGTCCAGTTCTCTGAGCAAGGAGTAGGTCTTGTCTATTACATATTGGGTTTATGGAACGGTATCTGAGCTACTTTGATACCCTTGTTTTATGTATCACCCCACCTCACCTTTCCCGTTAAGCAGCCATAGTGTGTTTTCTGCATGTGTGACTCTGTTCTGTTTTGTAATTCAGTTCAAGTGTAACGCTTTTTACATTCCCTCTATCAGTGATACCTTATGAGAAGTGTCCTTTTCTGTGTGACTTATTTCACTTAGAATCGTCGTACCTAAATCCACTCATCATGCTGCTACTAACCTTACGGCATTGATTTCATGGCTGAGTGATATTCCATTGTACATAAGGACCACAACTTCTTTATCCATTTTTCTCTTTCCTGGGATATTTAAGGTGGAATGAAGTGGAGGTCCTGGTCAACAGAGCAGCCCTAAACTTTGGGGTGCTTGTGTCTTGCTGATTTTTAATTTTCCCAATTTATACCCCCATGAGTGGAAGTGCCCTATGCTCTCTAAGCTGTGTTTTTCAGATGTTTCAGGACTCACCGGACACTTCTCCAGAGTGGCTCTTGGCAATTTACATCCCGCCCATCAGTGTAGCAAGGCTCCCATTTCTCCATGGCCTGTCCTGCATTTCTGGTTTTGACACTTTTTTCAGCATGGCCCTTTTGACCGATGGGAAGCGAGACTTCTTTGTAGCGCTGATTTGCCTTTCCAGGTTGCTTGGTTGGCCAAAAAGGGCGTATGCGTTTTTTCCTGAATATATTCAGGAAAAAACGCATACGCCCTTTTTGGCCAAGGGCATCATTGTCAACGTTTTGCCGCTTTTCATGTGCTTTAAAGGCGATTCGTATCTACCTCCTGAAATCTGTTTCCTGCAATTCTGCCTTGATTTCAAATCCTCTTCTTTGCCTTCCCTCAATATATTTGTGGACGAGAGTTATCATTTATAACTCTGCAGGTTTGTGAATTGCAGTGCCCTGAACCTCCGTTTTACAACTCGTTTTTATGGGAGCTGGCCGCAAAATCGCAGAATGGCTTCAGGCCCTGTTCTGGTTCCGGGGGGCAGGCTGAGCCTGTGGTTAATTCTTCTTTCTGATGGGAAAATAGAGTGACCTGTGCCTGTCCCAACGCCAAGAGCTAGTTTCTCGTTGGTTCCACGTCTTCCCGTTTATCCTCAGGACAAATTGCAACCTGTACGGAACAGGAGGTTAAAGGTGCTGATGCTCCAAGTAGGGAGCTTGCTAGTAAAGCGGCTGGAATGGCGAACCCGGGCACAAGGAGATGAGAAATGAGGTGCGTTTTAGAAGCCTTTCCCCATCACACGGTGTACCATCTTCTGGGTTTCTCATGCATGTTTTGGATGTAGGAAAATGCCCTTGAACCTGGAGATTTGGGACCCATGCGATGGGTACCACGCAGTATTACTTTAAAGGGTCTGCGTTTGCTCACCCAACCTCACCAAACCTCTCAGCCCCAAGAGTGTCCACCCTTATGTCTCATCCAGCTGTGCGTCTAGATATGGTCAATCCAGGTTGCATCACAGCCCCTGAACGCATTGTGTAAGAATTTCTCTCTCTTTCACTGTCTTTGTTTCATGGGTGTTTCAAAGTAATTTATTTTGATAATGGGGTTTAGCTGCTTTTCACTGCTGTGTTTATGCCGCTTTACACCCACTTGACACACTAACAGAGAGATATCAATACATAGGTTTTAAGATTATTACTAGTCAGATATATTCTTGTGCGGTGAATAGAGTGTGTTGAGTCCAGTTCTCTGAGCAAAGAGTAGGTCTTGTCTATTACATATTGGGTTTATGGAACGGTATCTGAGCTAATTTGAAACCCTTGTTTTATGTATCACGCCACCTCACCTTTCCCGTTAAGCAGCCGTAGTGTGTTTTCTGCATGTGTGACTCTGTTCTGTTTTGTAATTCAGTTCAAGTGTAACGCTTTTTACATTCCCTCCTTAAGTGATACCTTATGAGAAGTGTCCTTTTCTGTGTGACTTATTTCACTTAGAATCGTCGTACCTAAAT
Organism: Balaenoptera borealis; assembly: GCF_965194805.1. NCBI lineage: Eukaryota > Metazoa > Chordata > Mammalia > Artiodactyla > Balaenopteridae > Balaenoptera > Balaenoptera borealis. The sequence goes on along the minus strand of NW_028123889.1, from coordinate 666,878 downwards.
CCACTCATCATGCTGCTACTAGCCTTATGACATTGATTTCATGGCTGAGTGATATTCCATTGTACATAAGGACCACAACTTCTTTATCCATTTTTCTCTTTCCTGGGATATTGAAGGTGGAATGAAGTGGAGGTCCTTGTCAACAGAGCAGCCCTAAACTTTGGGGTGCTTGTGTCTTGCTGATTTTTCATTTTCCCAATTTATATCCCCATGAGTGGAAGTGCCCTATGCTCTCTAAGCTGTGTTTTTTAGATGTTTCAGGACACACCGTACACTTCTCCAGAGTGGCTGTTGGCAATTTACATCGCGCCCATCAGTGTAGCAAGGCTCCCATTTCTCCATGGCCTGTCCTGCATTTCTGGTTTTGAGACTTTTTTCAGCATGGCCCTTTTGACCGACGGGTAGCGAGTCTTCTTTGTAGCGCTGATTTGCCTTTCCAGGTTGCTTGGTTGGCCAAAAAGGGCGTATGCGTTTTTTCCTGAATATATTCAGGAAAAAACGCATACGCCCTTTTTGGCCAAGGGCATCATTGTCAACGTTTTGCCGCTTTTCATGTGCTTTAAAGGCGATTCGAATCTACCTCCTGAAATCTGTTTCCTGCAAATCTGCCTTGATTTCAAATCCTCTTCTTTGCCTTCCCTCAATATATTTGTGGACGAGAGTTATCATTTATAACTCTGCAGGTTTGTGAATTGCAGTGCCCTGAAGCTCCATTTTACTACTCGCTTTTTTGGGAGCTGGCCGCAAAAGCGCAGGATGGCTTCAGGCCCTGTTCTGGTTCCCGGGGGGGGGATGAGCCTGTGGTTAATTCTTCTTCCTGATGGGAAAATAGAGTGACCTGTGCCTGTCCCAACACCAAGAGCTAGTCTCTCACTGGTTCCCCGTCTACCCGTTCATCCTCAGGACAAATTGCAACCTGTACGGAACAGGAGGTTAAAGGTGCTGATGCTCCAAGTAGGGAGATTGTTAGTAAAGCGGCTGGAATGGCGAACCCGGGCACAAGGAGAAGAGAAATGAGGTGCGTTTTAGAAACCTTTCCCCATCACATGGTGTACCATCTTTTTGTTTTCTCATGCATGTTTTCGATGTAGGAAGATGCCCTTGAACCTGGAGATTTGGGACCCATGCGATGGGTACCACGCAGTATTACTTTAAAGGGTCTGCGTTTGCTCACCCAACCTCACCAAACCTCTCAGCCCAAAGAGTGTCCACCCTTATGTCTCATCCAGCTGTGGGTCTAGATATGGTCAATCCAGGTTGCATCACAGCCCCTGAACGCATTGTGTAAGAATTTCTCTCTCTTTCACTGTCTTTGTTTCATGGGTGTTTCAAAGTAATTTATTTTGATAATGGGGTTTAGCTGCTTTTCACTGCTGTGTTTATGCCGCTTTACACCCACTTGACACACTAACAGAGAGATATCAATACATAGGTTTTAAGATTATTACTAGTCAGATATATTCTTGTGCGGTGAATAGGGCGTGTTGAGTCCAGTTCTCTGAGCAAGGAGTAGGTCTTGTCTATTACATATTGGGTTTATGGAACGGTATCTGAGCTAATTTGAAACCCTTGTTTTATGTATCACCCCACCTCACCTTTCCCGTTAAGCAGCCATAGTGTGTTTTCTGCATGTGTGACTCTGTTCTGTTTTGTAATTCAGTTCAAGTGTAACGCTTTTTACATTCCCTCTATCAGTGATACCTTATGAGAAGTGTCCTTTTCTGTGTGACTTATTTCACTTAGAATCGTCGTACCTAAATCCACTCATCATGCTGCTACTAACCTTACGGCATTGATTTCATGGCTGAGTGATATTCCATTGTACATAAGGACCACAACTTCTTTATCCATTTTTCTCTTTCCTGGGATATTTAAGGTGGAATGAAGTGGAGGTCCTGGTCAACAGAGCAGCCCTAAACTTTGGGGTGCTTGTGTCTTGCTGATTTTTAATTTTCCCAATTTATACCCCCATGAGTGGAAGTGCCCTATGCTCTCTAAGCTGTGTTTTTCAGATGTTTCAGGACTCACCGGACACTTCTCCATAGTGGCTCTTGTCAATTTACATCCCGCCCATCAGTGTAGCAAGGCTCCCATTTCTCCATGGCCTGTCCTGCATTTCTGGTTTTGACACTTTTTTCAGCATGGCCCGTTTGACCGATGGGAAGCGAGACTTTTTGTAGCGCTGATTTGCCTTTCCAGGTTGCTTGGTTGGCCAAAAAGGGCGTATGCGTTTTTTCCTGAATATATTCAGGAAAAAACGCATATGCCCTTTTTGGCCAAGGGCATCATTGTCAACATTTTGCCGCTTTTCATGTGCTTTAAAGGCGATTCGAATCTACCTCCTGAAATCTGTTTCCTGCAATTCTGCCTTGATTTCAAATCCTCTTCTTTGCCTTCCCTCAATATATTTGTGGACGAGAGTTATCATTTATAACTCTGCAGGTTTGTTAATTGCAGTGCCCTGAACCTCCATTTTACAACTCGCTTTTGTGGGAGCTGGCCGCAAAAGCGCAGGATGGCTTCAGGCCCTGTTCTGGTTCCGGGGGGCAGGCTGAGCCTGTGGTTAATTCTTCTTCCTGATGGGAAAATAGAGTGACCTGTGCCTGTCCCAACACCAAGAGCTAGTCTCTCGTTGGTTCCCCGTCTTCCCGTTCATCCTCAGGACAAATTGCAACCTGTACGGAACAGGAGGTTAAAGGTGCTGATGCTCCAAGTAGGGAGATTGCTAGTAAAGTGGCTGGAATGGCGAACCCGGGCACAAGGAGATGAGAAATGAGGTGCGTTTTAGAAACCTTTCCCCATCACACGGTGTACCATCTTCTGGGTTTCTCATGCATGTTTTTGATGTAGGAAGATGCCCTTGAACCTGGAGATTTGGGACCCATGCGATGGGTACCACGCCGTATTACTTTAAAGGGTCTGCGTTTGCTCACCCAACCTCACCAAACCTCTCAGCCCCAAGAGTGTCCACCCTTATGTCTCATCCAGCTGTGCGTCTAGATATGGTCAATCCAGGTTGCATCACAGCCCCTGAACGCATTGTGTAGGAATTTCTCTCTCTTTCACTGTCTTTGTTTCATGGGTGTTTCAAAGTAATTTATTTTTATAATGGGGTTTAGCTGCTTTTCACTGCTGTGTTTATGCCGCTTTACACCCACTTGACACACTAACAGAGAGATATCAATACATAGGTTTTACGATTATTATTAGTCAGATATATTCTTGTGCGGTGAATAGGGCGTGTTGAGTCCAGTTCTTTGAGCAAGGAGTAGGTCTTGTCTATTACATATTGGGTTTATGGAACGGTATCTGAGCTACTTTGATACCCTTGTTTTATGTATCACCCCACCTCACCTTTCCCGTTAAGCAGCCATAGTGTGTTTTCTGCATGTGTGACTCTGTTCTGTTTTGTAATTCAGTTCAAGTGTAACGCTTTTTACATTCCCTCTATCAGTGATACCTTATGAGAAGTGTCCTTTTCTGTGTGACTTATTTCACTTAGAATCGTCGTACCTAAATCCACTCATCATGCTGCTACTAACCTTACGGCATTGATTTCATGGCTGAGTGATATTCCATTGTACATAAGGACCACAACTTCTTTATCCATTTTTCTCTTTCCTGGGATATTTAAGGTGGAATGAAGTGGAGGTCCTGGTCAACAGAGCAGCCCTAAACTTTGGGGTGCTTGTGTCTTGCTGATTTTTAATTTTCCCAATTTATACCCCCATGAGTGGAAGTGCCCTATGCTCTCTAAGCTGTGTTTTTCAGATGTTTCAGGACTCACCGGACACTTCTCCAGAGTGGCTCTTGGCAATTTACATCCCGCCCATCAGTGTAGCAAGGCTCCCATTTCTCCATGGCCTGTCCTGCATTTCTGGTTTTGACACTTTTTTCAGCATGGCCCTTTTGACCGATGGGAAGCGAGACTTCTTTGTAGCGCTGATTTGCCTTTCCAGGTTGCTTGGTTGGCCAAAAAGGGCGTATGCGTTTTTTCCTGAATATATTCAGGAAAAAACGCATACGCCCTTTTTGGCCAAGGGCATCATTGTCAACGTTTTGCCGCTTTTCATGTGCTTTAAAGGCGATTCGTATCTACCTCCTGAAATCTGTTTCCTGCAATTCTGCCTTGATTTCAAATCCTCTTCTTTGCCTTCCCTCAATATATTTGTGGACGAGAGTTATCATTTATAACTCTGCAGGTTTGTGAATTGCAGTGCCCTGAACCTCCGTTTTACAACTCGTTTTTATGGGAGCTGGCCGCAAAATCGCAGAATGGCTTCAGGCCCTGTTCTGGTTCCGGGGGGCAGGCTGAGCCTGTGGTTAATTCTTCTTTCTGATGGGAAAATAGAGTGACCTGTGCCTGTCCCAACGCCAAGAGCTAGTTTCTCGTTGGTTCCACGTCTTCCCGTTTATCCTCAGGACAAATTGCAACCTGTACGGAACAGGAGGTTAAAGGTGCTGATGCTCCAAGTAGGGAGCTTGCTAGTAAAGCGGCTGGAATGGCGAACCCGGGCACAAGGAGATGAGAAATGAGGTGCGTTTTAGAAGCCTTTCCCCATCACACGGTGTACCATCTTCTGGGTTTCTCATGCATGTTTTGGATGTAGGAAAATGCCCTTGAACCTGGAGATTTGGGACCCATGCGATGGGTACCACGCAGTATTACTTTAAAGGGTCTGCGTTTGCTCACCCAACCTCACCAAACCTCTCAGCCCCAAGAGTGTCCACCCTTATGTCTCATCCAGCTGTGCGTCTACATATGGTCAATCCAGGTTGCATCACAGCCCCTGAACGCATTGTGTAAGAATTTCTCTCTCTTTCACTGTCTTTGTTTCATGGGTGTTTCAAAGTAATTTATTTTGATAATGGGGTTTAGCTGCTTTTCACTGCTGTGTTTATGCCGCTTTACACCCACTTGACACACTAACAGAGAGATATCAATACATAGGTTTTAAGATTATTACTAGTCAGATATATTCTTGTGCGGTGAATAGAGTGTGTTGAGTCCAGTTCTCTGAGCAAAGAGTAGGTCTTGTCTATTACATATTGGGTTTATGGAACGGTATCTGAGCTAATTTGAAACCCTTGTTTTATGTATCACGCCACCTCACCTTTCCCGTTAAGCAGCCGTAGTGTGTTTTCTGCATGTGTGACTCTGTTCTGTTTTGTAATTCAGTTCAAGTGTAACGCTTTTTACATTCCCTCCTTAAGTGATACCTTATGAGAAGTGTCCTTTTCTGTGTGACTTATTTCACTTAGAATCGTCGTACCTAAATCCACTCATCATGCTGCTACTAGCCTTATGACATTGATTTCATGGCTGAGTGATATTCCATTGTACATAAGGACCACAACTTCTTTATCCATTTTTCTCTTTCCTGGGATATTGAAGGTGGAATGAAGTGGAGGTCCTTGTCAACAGAGCAGCCCTAAACTTTGGGGTGCTTGTGTCTTGCTGATTTTTCATTTTCCCAATTTATATCCCCATGAGTGGAAGTGCCCTATGCTCTCTAAGCTGTGTTTTTTAGATGTTTCAGGACACACCGTACACTTCTCCAGAGTGGCTGTTGGCAATTTACATCGCGCCCATCAGTGTAGCAAGGCTCCCATTTCTCCATGGCCTGTCCTGCATTTCTGGTTTTGAGACTTTTTTCAGCATGGCCCTTTTGACCGACGGGTAGCGAGTCTTCTTTGTAGCGCTGATTTGCCTTTCCAGGTTGCTTGGTTGGCCAAAAAGGGCGTATGCGTTTTTTCCTGAATATATTCAGGAAAAAACGCATACGCCCTTTTTGGCCAAGGGCATCATTGTCAACGTTTTGCCGCTTTTCATGTGCTTTAAAGGCGATTCGAATCTACCTCCTGTAATCTGTTTCCTGCAATTCTGCCTTGATTTCAAATCCTCTTCTTTGCCTACCCTCAATATATTTGTGGACGAGAGTTATCATTTATAACTCTGCATGTTTGTGAATTGCAGTGCCCTGAAGCTCCATTTTACAACTCGCTTTTTTGGGAGCTGGCCGCAAAAGCGCAGGATGGCTTCAGGCCCTGTTCTGGTTCCGGGGGGGAGGATGAGCCTCTGGTTAATTCTTCTTCCTGATGGGAAAATAGAGTGACCTGTGCCTGTCCCAACACCAAGAGCTAGTCTCTCACTGGTTCCCCGTCTACCCGTTCATCCTCAGGACAAATTGCAACCTGTACGGAACAGGAGGTTAAAGGTGCTGATGCTCCAAGTAGGGAGATTGTTAGTAAAGCAGCTGGAATGGCGAACCCGGGCACAAGGAGAAGAGAAATGAGGTGCGTTTTAGAAACCTTTCCCCATCACATGGTGTACCATCTTTTTGTTTTCTCATGCATGTTTTCGATGTAGGAAGATGCCCTTGAACCTGGAGATTTGGGACCCATGCGATGGGTACCACGCAGTATTACTTTAAAGGGTCTGCGTTTGCTCACCCAACCTCACCAAACCTCTCAGCCCAAAGAGTGTCCACCCTTATGTCTCATCCAGCTGTGGGTCTAGATATGGTCAATCCAGGTTGCATCACAGCCCCTGAACGCATTGTGTAAGAATTTCTCTCTCTTTCACTGTCTTTGTTTCATGGGTTTTTCAAAGTAATTTATTTTGATAATGGGGTTTAGCTGCTTTTCACTGCTGTGTTTATGCCGCTTTACACCCACTTGACACACTAACAGAGAGATATCAATACATAGGTTTTAAGATTATTACTAGTCAGATATATTCTTGTGCGGTGAATAGGGTGTGTTGAGTCCAGTTCTCTGAGCAAAGAGTAGGTCTTGTCTATTACATATTGGGTTTATGGAACGGTATCTGAGCTAATTTGAAACCCTTGTTGTATGTATCACCCCACCTCACCTTTCCCGTTAAGCAGCCATAGTGTGTTTTCTGCATGTGTGACTCTGTTCTGTTTTGTAATTCAGTTCAAGTGTAACGGCTTTTACATTCCCTCTATAAGTGATACCTTATGAGAAGTGTCCTTTTCTGTGTGACTTATTTCACTTAGAATCGTCGTACCTAAATCCACTCATCATGCTGCTACTAGCCTTATGACATTGATTTCATGGCTGAGTGATATTCCATTGTACATAAGGACCACAACTTCTTTATCCATTTTTCTCTTTCCTGGGATATTGAAGGTGGAATGAAGTGGAGGTCCTTGTCAACAGAGCAGCCCTAAACTTTGGGGTGCTTGTGTCTTGCTGATTTTTCATTTTCCCAATTTATACCCCCATGAGTGGAAGTGCCCTATGCTCTCTAAGCTGTGTTTTTTAGATGTTTCAGGACACACCGTACATTTCTCCAGAGTGGCTGTTGGCAATTTACATCCCGCCCATCAGTGTAGCAAGGCTCCCATTTCTCCATGGCCTGTCCTGCATTTCTGGTTTTGAGACTTTTTTCAGCATGGCCCTTTTGACCAATGGGTAGCGAGTCTTCTTTGTAGCGCTGATTTGCCTTTCCAGGTTGCTTGGTTGGCCAAAAAGGGCGTATGCGTTTTTTCCTGAATATATTCAGGAAAAAACGCATACGCCCTTTTTGGCCAAGGGCATCATTGTCAACGTTTTGCCGCTTTTCATGTGCTTTAAAGGCGATTCGAATCTACCTCCTGAAATCTGTTTCCTGCAAATCTGCCTTGATTTCAAATCCTCTTCTTTGCCTTCCCTCAATATATTTGTGGACGAGAGTTATCATTTATAACTCTGCAGGTTTGTGAATTGCAGTGCCCTGAAGCTCCATTTTACTACTCGCTTTTTTGGGAGCTGGCCGCAAAAGCGCAGGATGGCTTCAGGCCCTGTTCTGGTTCCCGGGGGGGGGATGAGCCTGTGGTTAATTCTTCTTCCTGATGGGAAAATAGAGTGACCTGTGCCTGTCCCAACACCAAGAGCTAGTCTCTCACTGGTTCCCCGTCTACCCGTTCATCCTCAGGACAAATTGCAACCTGTACGGAACAGGAGGTTAAAGGTGCTGATGCTCCAAGTAGGGAGATTGTTAGTAAAGCGGCTGGAATGGCGAACCCGGGCACAAGGAGAAGAGAAATGAGGTGCGTTTTAGAAACCTTTCCCCATCACATGGTGTACCATCTTTTTGTTTTCTCATGCATGTTTTCGATGTAGGAAGATGCCCTTGAACCTGGAGATTTGGGACCCATGCGATGGGTACCACGCAGTATTACTTTAAAGGGTCTGCGTTTGCTCACCCAACCTCACCAAACCTCTCAGCCCAAAGAGTGTCCACCCTTATGTCTCATCCAGCTGTGGGTCTAGATATGGTCAATCCAGGTTGCATCACAGCCCCTGAACGCATTGTGTAAGAATTTCTCTCTCTTTCACTGTCTTTGTTTCATGGGTGTTTCAAAGTAATTTATTTTGATAATGGGGTTTAGCTGCTTTTCACTGCTGTGTTTATGCCGCTTTACACCCACTTGACACACTAACAGAGAGATATCAATACATAGGTTTTAAGATTATTACTAGTCAGATATATTCTTGTGCGGTGAATAGGGCGTGTTGAGTCCAGTTCTCTGAGCAAGGAGTAGGTCTTGTCTATTACATATTGGGTTTATGGAACGGTATCTGAGCTAATTTGAAACCCTTGTTTTATGTATCACCCCACCTCACCTTTCCCGTTAAGCAGCCATAGTGTGTTTTCTGCATGTGTGACTCTGTTCTGTTTTGTAATTCAGTTCAAGTGTAACGCTTTTTACATTCCCTCCTTAAGTGATACCTTATGAGAAGTGTCCTTTTCTGTGTGACTTATTTCACTTAGAATCGTCGTACCTAAATCCACTCATCATGCTGCTACTAGCCTTATGACATTGATTTCATGGCTGAGTGATATTCCATTGTACATAAGGACCACAATTTCTTTATCCATTTTTCTCTTTCCTGGGATATTGAAGGTGGAATGAAGTGGTGGTCCTTGTCAACAGAGCAGCCCTAAACTTTGGGGTGCTTGTGTCTTGCTGATTTTTCATTTTCCCAATTTATACCCCCATGAGTGGAAGTGCCCTATGCTCTCTAAGCTGTGTTTTTTAGATGTTTCAGGACACACCGTACACTTCTCCAGAGTGGCTGTTGGCAATTTACATCCCGCCCATCAGTGTAGCAAGGCTCCCATTTCTCCATGGCCTGTCCTGCATTTCTGGTTTTGAGACTTTTTTCAGCATGGCCCTTTTGACCAATGGGTAACAAGTCTTCTTTGTAGCGCTGATTTGCCTTTCCAGGTTGCTTGGTTGGCCAAAAAGGGCGTATGCGTTTTTTCCTGAATATATTCAGGAAAAAACGCATACGCCATTTTTTGCCAAGGGCATCATTGTCAATGTTTTGCCGCTTTTCATGTGCTTTAAAGGCGATTCGAATCTACCTCCTGAAATCTGTTTCCTGCAATTCTGCCTTGATTTCAAATCCTCTTCATTGCCTTCCCTCAATATATTTGTGGACGAGAGTTATCATTTATAACTCTGCAGGTTTGTGAATTGCAGTGCCCTGAAGCTCCATTTTACAACTCGCTTTTTTGGGAGCTGGCCGCAAAAGCACTGGATGGCTTCAGGCCCTGTTCTGGTTCCGGGGGGGAGGATGAGCCTCTGGTTAATTCTTCTTCCTGATGGGAAAATAGAGTGACCTGTGCCTGTCCCAACACCAAGAGCTAGTCTCTCACTGGTTCCCCGTCTTCCCGTACATCCTCAGGACAAATTGCAACCTGTACGGAACAGGAGGTTAAAGGTGCTGATGCTCCAAGTAGGGAGATTGTTAGTAAAGCGGCTGGAATGGCGAACCCGGGCACAAGGAGAAGAGAAATGAGGTGCGTTTTAGAAACCTTTCCCCATCACATGGTGTACCATCATTTTGTTTTCTCATGCATGTTTTCGATGCAGGAAGATGCCCTTGAACCTGGAGATTTGGGACCCATGCGATGGGTACCACGCAGTATTACTTTAAAGGGTCTGCGTTTGCTCACCCAACCTCACCAAACCTCTCAGCCCCAAGAGTGTCCACCCTTATGTCTCATCCAGCTGTGGGTCTAGATATGGTCAATCCAGGTTGCATCACAGCCCCCGAACACATTGTGTAAGAATTTCTCTCTCTTTCACTGTCTTTGTTTCATGGGTTTTTCAAAGTAATTTATTTTGATAATGGGGTTTAGCTGCTTTTCACTGCTGTGTTTATGCCGCTTTACACCCACTTGACACACTAACAGAGAGATATCAATACATAGGTTTTAAGATTATTACTAGTCAGATATATTCTTGTGCGGTGAATAGGGTGTGTTGAGTCCAGTTCTCTGAGCAAAGAGTAGGTCTTGTCTATTACATATTGGGTTTATGGAACGGTATCTGAGCTAATTTGAAACCCTTGTTTTATGTATCACGCCACGTCACCTTTCCCGTTAAGCAGCCATAGTGTGTTTTCTGCATGTGTGACTCTGTTCTGTTTTGTAATTCAGTTCAAGTGTAACGCTTTTTACATTCCCTCCTTAAGTGATACCTTATGAGAAGTGTCCTTTTCTGTGTGACTTATTTCACTTAGAATCGTCGTACCTAAATCCACTCATCATGCTGCTACTAGCCTTATGACATTGATTTCATGTCTGAGTGATATTCCATTGTACATAAGGACCACAACTACTTTATCCATTTTTCTCTTTCCTGGGATATTGAAGGTGGAATGAAGTGGAGGTCCTTGTCAACAGAGCAGCCCTAAACTTTGGGGTGCTTGTGTCTTGCTGATTTTTCATTTTCCCAATTTATATCCCCATGAGTGGAAGTGCCCTATGCTCTCTAAGCTGTGTTTTTTAGATGTTTCAGGACACACCGTACACTTCTCCAGAGTGGCTGTTGGCAATTTACATCGCGCCCATCAGTGTAGCAAGGCTCCCATTTCTCCATGGCCTGTCCTGCATTTCTGGTTTTGAGACTTTTTTCAGCATGGCCCTTTTGACCAATGGGTAGCGAGTCTTCTTTGTAGCGCTGATTTTCCTTTCCAGGTTGCTTGGTTGGCCAAAAAGGGCGTATGCGTTTTTTCCTGAATATATTCAGGAAAAAACGCATACGCCCTTTTTGGCCAAGGGCATCATTGTCAACGTTTTGCCGCTTTTCATGTGCTTTAAAGGCGATTCGAATCTACCTCCTGAAATCTGTTTCCTGCAATTCTGCCTTGATTTCAAATCCTCTTCTTTGCCTTCCCTCAATATATTTGTGGACGAGAGTTATCATTTATAACTCTGCATGTTTGTGAATTGCAGTGCCCTGAAGCTCCATTTTACAACTCGCTTTTTTGGGAGCTGGCCGCAAAAGCGCAGGATGGCTTCAGGCCCTGTTCTGCTTCCGGGGGGGAGGATGAGCCTCTGGTTAATTCTTCTTCCTGATGGGAAAATAGAGTGACCTGTGCCTGTCCCAACACCAAGAGCTAGTCTCTCACTGGTTCCCCGTCTACCCGTTCATCCTCAGGACAAATTGCAACCTGTACGGAACAGGAGGTTAAAGGTGCTGATGCTCCAAGTAGGGAGATTGTTAGTAAAGCGGCTGGAATGGCGAACCCGGGCACAAGGAGAAGAGAAATGAGGTGCGTTTTAGAAACCTTTCCCCATCACATGGTGTACCATCTTTTTGTTTTCTCATGCATGTTTTCGATGTAGGAAGATGCCCTTGAACCTGGAGATTTGGGACCCATGCGAGGGGTACCACGCAGTATTACTTTAAAGGGTCTGCGTTTGCTCACCCAACCTCACCAAACCTCTCAGCCCCAAGAGTGTCCACCCTTATGTCTCATCCAGCTGTGGGTCTAGATATGGTCAATCCAGGTTGCATCACAGCCCCTGAACGCATTGTGTAAGAATTTCTCTCTCTTTCACTGTCTTTGTTTCATGGGTTTTTCAAAGTAATTTATTTTGATAATGGGGTTTAGCTGCTTTTCACTGCTGTGTTTATGCCGCTTTACACCCACTTGACACACTAACAGAGAGATATCAATACATAGGTTTTAAGATTATTACTAGTCAGATATATTCTTGTGCGGTGAATAGGGTGTGTTGAGTCCAGTTCTCTGAGCAAAGAGTAGGTCTTGTCTATTACATATTGGGTTTATGGAACGGTATCTGAGCTAATTTGAAACCCTTGTTGTATGTATCACCCCACCTTACCTTTCCCGTTAAGCAGCCATAGTGTGTTTTCTGCATGTGTGACTCTGTTCTGTTTTGTAATTCAGTTCAAGTGTAACGGCTTTTACATTCCCTCTATAAGTGATACCTTATGAGAAGTGTCCTTTTCTGTGTGACTTATTTCACTTAGAATCGTCGTACCTAAATCCACTCATCATGCTGCTACTAGCCTTATGACATTGATTTCATGGCTGAGTGATATTCCATTGTACATAAGGACCACAACTTCTTTATCCATTTTTCTCTTTCCTGGGATATTGAAGGTGGAATGAAGTGGAGGTCCTTGTCAACAGAGCAGCCCTAAACTTTGAGGTGCTTGTGTCTTGCTGATTTTTCATTTTCCCAATTTATACCCCCATGAGTGGAAGTGCCCTATGCTCTCTAAGCTGTGTTTTTTAGATGTTTCAGGACACACCGTACACTTCTCCAGAGTGGCTGTTGGCAATTTACATCGCGCCCATCAGTGTAGCAAGGCTCCCATTTCTCCATGGCCTGTCCTGCATTTCTGGTTTTGAGACTTTTTTCAGCATGGCCCTTTTGACCAATGGGTAGCGAGTCTTCTTTGTAGCGCTGATTTGCCTTTCCAGGTTGCTTGGTTGGCCAAAAAGGGCGTATGCGTTTTTTCCTGAATATATTCAGGAAAAAACGCATACGCCCTTTTTGGCCAAGGGCATCATTGTCAACGTTTTGCCGCTTTTCATGTGCTTTAAAGGCGATTCGAATCTACCTCCTGAAATCTGTTTCCTGCAAATCTGCCTTGATTTCAAATCTTCTTCTTTGGCTTCCCTCAATATATTTGTGGACGAGAGTTATCATTTATAACTCTGCAGTTTTGTGAATTGCAGTGCCCTGAAGCTCCATTTTACAACTCGCTTTTTTGGGAGCTGGCCGCAAAAGCGCAGGATGGCTTCAGGCCCTGTTCTGGTTCCCGGGGGGGGGATGAGCCTGTGGTTAATACTTCTTCCTGATGAGAAAATAGAGTGACCTGTGCCTGTCCCAACACCAAGAGCTAGTCTCTCACTGGTTCCCCGTCTACCCGTTCATCCTCAGGACAAATTGCAACCTGTACGGAACAGGAGGTTAAAGGTGCTGATGCTCCAAGTAGGGAGATTGTTAGTAAAGCGGCTGGAATGGCGAACCCGGGCACAAGGAGAAGAGAAATGAGGCGCGTTTTAGAAACCTTTCCCCATCACATGGTGTAACATCTTTTTGTTTTCTCATGCATGTTTTCGATGTAGGAAGATGCCCTTGAACCTGGAGATTTGGGACCCATGCGATGGGTACCACGCAGTATTACTTTAAAGGGTCTGCGTTTGCTCACCCAACCTCACCAAACCTCTCAGCCCCAAGAGTGTCCACCCTTATGTCTCATCCAGCTGTGTGTCTAGATATGGTCAATCCAGGTTGCATCACAGCCCCTGAACGCATTGTGTAAGAATTTCTCTCTCTTTCACTGTCTTTGTTTCATGGGTTTTTCAAAGTAATTTATTTTTATAATGGGGTTTAGCTGCTTTTCACTGCTGTGTTCATGCCGCTTTACACCCACTTGACACACTAACAGAGAGATATCAATACATAGGTTTTAAGATTATTACTAGTCAGATATATTCTTGTGCGGTGAATAGGGCGTGTTGAGTCCAGTTCTCTGAGCAAAGAGTAGGTCTTGTCTATTACATATTGGGTTTATGGAACGGTATCTGAGCTAATTTGAAACCCTTGTTTTATGTATCACGCCACCTCACCTTTCCCGTTAAGCAGCCGTAGTGTGTTTTCTGCATGTGTGACTCTGTTCTGTTTTGTAATTCAGTTCAAGTGTAACGGCTTTTACATTCCCTCTATAAGTGATACCTTATGAGAAGTGTCCTTTTCTGTGTGACTTATTTCACTTAGAATCGTCGTACCTAAATCCACTCATCATGCTGCTACTAGCCTTATGACATTGATTTCATGGCTGAGTGATATTCCATTGTACATAAGGACCACAACTTCTTTATCCATTTTTCTCTTTCCTGGGATATTGAAGGTGGAATGAAGTGGAGGTCCTTGTCAACAGAGCAGCCCTAAACTTTGAGGTGCTTGTGTCTTGCTGATTTTTCATTTTCCCAATTTATACCCCCATGAGTGGAAGTGCCCTATGCTCTCTAAGCTGTGTTTTTTAGATGTTTCAGGACACACCGTACACTTCTCCAGAGTGGCTGTTGGCAATTTACATCGCGCCCATCAGTGTAGCAAGGCTCCCATTTCTCCATGGCCTGTCCTGCATTTCTGGTTTTGAGACTTTTTTCAGCATGGCCCTTTTGACCAATGGGTAGCGAGTCTTCTTTGTAGCGCTGATTTGCCTTTCCAGGTTGCTTGGTTGGCCAAAAAGGGCGTATGCGTTTTTTCCTGAATATATTCAGGAAAAAACGCATACGCCCTTTTTGGCCAAGGGCATCATTGTCAACGTTTTGCCGCTTTTCATGTGCTTTAAAGGCGATTCGAATCTACCTCCTGAAATCTGTTTCCTGCAATTCTGCCTTGATTTCAAATCCTCTTCTTTGCCTTCCCTCAATATATTTGTGGACGAGAGTTATCATTTATAACTCTGCATGTTTGTGAATTGCAGTGCCCTGAAGCTCCATTTTACAACTCGCTTTTTTGGGAGCTGGCCGCAAAAGCGCAGGATGGCTTCAGGCCCTGTTCTGCTTCCGGGGGGGAGGATGAGCCTCTGGTTAATTCTTCTTCCTGATGGGAAAATAGAGTGACCTGTGCCTGTCCCAACACCAAGAGCTAGTCTCTCACTGGTTCCCCGTCTACCCGTTCATCCTCAGGACAAATTGCAACCTGTACGGAACAGGAGGTTAAAGGTGCTGATGCTCCAAGTAGGGAGATTGTTAGTAAAGCGGCTGGAATGGCGAACCCGGGCAGAAGGAGAAGAGAAATGAGGTGCGTTTTAGAAACCTTTCCCCATCACATGGTGTACCATCTTTTTGTTTTCTCATGCATGTTTTCGATGTAGGAAGATGCCCTTGAACCTGGAGATTTGGGACCCATGCGAGGGGTACCACGCAGTATTACTTTAAAGGGTCTGCGTTTGCTCACCCAACCTCACCAAACCTCTCAGCCCCAAGAGTGTCCACCCTTATGTCTCATCCAGCTGTGGGTCTAGATATGGTCAATCCAGGTTGCATCACAGCCCCTGAACGCATTGTGTAAGAATTTCTCTCTCTTTCACTGTCTTTGTTTCATGGGTTTTTCAAAGTAATTTATTTTGATAATGGGGTTTAGCTGCTTTTCACTGCTGTGTTTATGCCGCTTTACACCCACTTGACACACTAACAGAGAGATATCAATACATAGGTTTTAAGATTATTACTAGTCAGATATATTCTTGTGCGGTGAATAGGGTGTGTTGAGTCCAGTTCTCTGAGCAAAGAGTAGGTCTTGTCTATTACATATTGGGTTTATGGAACGGTATCTGAGCTAATTTGAAACCCTTGTTGTATGTATCACCCCACCTTACCTTTCCCGTTAAGCAGCCATAGTGTGTTTTCTGCATGTGTGACTCTGTTCTGTTTTGTAATTCAGTTCAAGTGTAACGGCTTTTACATTCCCTCTATAAGTGATACCTTATGAGAAGTGTCCTTTTCTGTGTGACTTATTTCACTTAGAATCGTCGTACCTAAATCCACTCATCATGCTGCTACTAGCCTTATGACATTGATTTCATGGCTGAGTGATATTCCATTGTACATAAGGACCACAACTTCTTTATCCATTTTTCTCTTTCCTGGGATATTGAAGGTGGAATGAAGTGGAGGTCCTTGTCAACAGAGCAGCCCTAAACTTTGAGGTGCTTGTGTCTTGCTGATTTTTCATTTTCCCAATTTATACCCCCATGAGTGGAAGTGCCCTATGCTCTCTAAGCTGTGTTTTTTAGATGTTTCAGGACACACCGTACACTTCTCCAGAGTGGCTGTTGGCAATTTACATCGCGCCCATCAGTGTAGCAAGGCTCCCATTTCTCCATGGCCTGTCCTGCATTTCTGGTTTTGAGACTTTTTTCAGCATGTCCCTTTTGACCAATGGGTAGCGAGTCTTCTTTGTAGCGCTGATTTGCCTTTCCAGGTTGCTTGGTTGGCCAAAAAGGGCGTATGCGTTTTTTCCTGAATATATTCAGGAAAAAACGCATACGCCCTTTTTGGCCAAGGGCATCATTGTCAACGTTTTGCCGCTTTTCATGTGCTTTAAAGGCGATTCGAATCTACCTCCTGAAATCTGTTTCCTGCAAATCTGCCTTGATTTCAAATCTTCTTCTTTGGCTTCCCTCAATATATTTGTGGACGAGAGTTATCATTTATAACTCTGCAGTTTTGTGAATTGCAGTGCCCTGAAGCTCCATTTTACAACTCGCTTTTTTGGGAGCTGGCCGCAAAAGCGCAGGATGGCTTCAGGCCCTGTTCTGGTTCCCGGGGGGGGGATGAGCCTGTGGTTAATACTTCTTCCTGATGAGAAAATAGAGTGACCTGTGCCTGTCCCAACACCAAGAGCTAGTCTCTCACTGGTTCCCCGTCTACCCGTTCATCCTCAGGACAAATTGCAACCTGTACGGAACAGGAGGTTAAAGGTGCTGATGCTCCAAGTAGGGAGATTGTTAGTAAAGCGGCTGGAATGGCGAACCCGGGCACAAGGAGAAGAGAAATGAGGTGCGTTTTAGAAACCTTTCCCCATCACATGGTGTACCATCTTTTTGTTTTCTCATGCATGTTTTCGATGTAGGAAGATGCCCTTGAACCTGGAGATTTGGGACCCATGCGATGGGTACCACGCAGTATTACTTTAAAGGGTCTGCGTTTGCTCACCCAACCTCACCAAACCTCTCAGCCCCAAGAGTGTCCACCCTTATGTCTCATCCAGCTGTGGGTCTAGATATGGTCAATCCAGGTTGCATCACAGCCCCTGAACGCATTGTGTAAGAATTTCTCTCTCTTTCACTGTCTTTGTTTCATGGGTTTTTCAAAGTAATTTATTTTTATAATGGGGTTTAGCTGCTTTTCACTGCTGTGTTTATGCCGCTTTACACCCACTTGACACACTAACAGAGAGATATCAATACATAGGTTTTAAGATTATTACTAGTCAGATATATTCTTGTGCGGTGAATAGGGCGTGTTGAGTCCAGTTCTCTGAGCAAAGAGTAGGTCTTGTCTATTACATATTGGGTTTATGGAACGGTATCTGAGCTAATTTGAAACCCTTGTTTTATGTATCACGCCACCTCACCTTTCCCGTTAAGCAGCCGTAGTGTGTTTTCTGCATGTGTGACTCTGTTCTGTTTTGTAATTCAGTTCAAGTGTAACGGCTTTTACATTCCCTCTATAAGTGATACCTTATGAGAAGTGTCCTTTTCTGTGTGACTTATTTCACTTAGAATCGTCGTACCTAAATCCACTCATCATGCTGCTACTAGCCTTATGACATTGATTTCATGGCTGAGTGATATTCCATTGTACATAAGGACCACAACTTCTTTATCCATTTTTCTCTTTCCTGGGATATTGAAGGTGGAATGAAGTGGAGGTCCTTGTCAACAGAGCAGCCCTAAACTTTGAGGTGCTTGTGTCTTGCTGATTTTTCATTTTCCCAATTTATACCCCCATGAGTGGAAGTGCCCTATGCTCTCTAAGCTGTGTTTTTTAGATGTTTCAGGACACACCGTACACTTCTCCAGAGTGGCTGTTGGCAATTTACATCGCGCCCATCAGTGTAGCAAGGCTCCCATTTCTCCATGGCCTGTCCTGCATTTCTGGTTTTGAGACTTTTTTCAGCATGGCCCTTTTGACCAATGGGTAGCGAGTCTTCTTTGTAGCGCTGATTTGCCTTTCCAGGTTGCTTGGTTGGCCAAAAAGGGCGTATGCGTTTTTTCCTGAATATATTCAGGAAAAAACGCATACGCCCTTTTTGGCCAAGGGCATCATTGTCAACGTTTTGCCGCTTTTCATGTGCTTTAAAGGCGATTCGAATCTACCTCCTGAAATCTGTTTCCTGCAAATCTGCCTTGATTTCAAATCTTCTTCTTTGGCTTCCCTCAATATATTTGTGGACGAGAGTTATCATTTATAACTCTGCAGTTTTGTGAATTGCAGTGCCCTGAAGCTCCATTTTACAACTCGCTTTTTTGGGAGCTGGCCGCAAAAGCGCAGGATGGCTTCAGGCCCTGTTCTGGTTCCCGGGGGGGGGATGAGCCTGTGGTTAATACTTCTTCCTGATGAGAAAATAGAGTGACCTGTGCCTGTCCCAACACCAAGAGCTAGTCTCTCACTGGTTCCCCGTCTACCCGTTCATCCTCAGGACAAATTGCAACCTGTACGGAACAGGAGGTTAAAGGTGCTGATGCTCCAAGTAGGGAGATTGTTAGTAAAGCGGCTGGAATGGCGAACCCGGGCACAAGGAGAAGAGAAATGAGGTGCGTTTTAGAAACCTTTCCCCATCACATGGTGTACCATCTTTTTGTTTTCTCATGCATGTTTTCGATGTAGGAAGATGCCCTTGAACCTGGAGATTTGGGACCCATGCGATGGGTACCACGCAGTATTACTTTAAAGGGTCTGCGTTTGCTCACCCAACCTCACCAAACCTCTCAGCCCCAAGAGTGTCCACCCTTATGTCTCATCCAGCTGTGGGTCTAGATATGGTCAATCCAGGTTGCATCACAGCCCCTGAACGCATTGTGTAAGAATTTCTCTCTCTTTCACTGTCTTTGTTTCATGGGTTTTTCAAAGTAATTTATTTTTATAATGGGGTTTAGCTGCTTTTCACTGCTGTGTTTATGCCGCTTTACACCCACTTGACACACTAACAGAGAGATATCAATACATAGGTTTTAAGATTATTACTAGTCAGATATATTCTTGTGCGGTGAATAGGGCGTGTTGAGTCCAGTTCTCTGAGCAAAGAGTAGGTCTTGTCTATTACATATTGGGTTTATGGAACGGTATCTGAGCTAATTTGAAACCCTTGTTTTATGTATCACGCCACCTCACCTTTCCCGTTAAGCAGCCATAGTGTGTTTTCTGCATGTGTGACTCTGTTCTGTTTTGTAATTCAGTTCACGTGTAACGCTTTTTACATTCCCTCCTTAAGTGATACCTTATGAGAAGTGTCCTTTTTTGTGTGACTTATTTCACTTAGAATCGTCGTACCTAAATCCACTCATCATGCTGCTACTAACCTTACGGCATTGATTTCATGGCTGAGTGATATTCCATTGTACATAAGGACCACAACTTCTTTATCCATTTTTCTCTTTCCTGGGATATTTAAGGTGGAATGAAGTGGAGGTCCTGGTCAACAGAGCAGCCCTCACCTTTGGGGTGCTTGTGTCTTGCTGATTTTTCATTTTCCCAATTTATACCCCCATGAGTGGAAGTGCCCTATGCTCTCTAAGCTGTGTTTTTTAGATGTTTCAGGACACACCGTACACTTCTCCAGAGTGGCTGTTGGCAATTTACATCCCGCCGATCAGTGTAGCAAGGCTCCCATTTCTCCATGGCCTGTCCTGCATTTCTGGTTTTGAGACTTTTTTCAGCATGGCCCTTTTGACCAATGGGTAGCGAGTCTTCTTTGTAGCGCTGATTTGCCTTTCCAGGTTGCTTGGTTGGCCAAAAAGGGCGTATGCGTTTTTTCCTGAATATATTCAGGAAAAAACGCATACGCCCTTTTTGGCCAAGGGCATCATTGTCAACGTTTTGCCGCTTTTCATGTGCTTTAAAGGCGATTCGTATCTACCTCCTGAAATCTGTTTCCTGCAATTCTGCCTTGATTTCAAATCCTCTTCTTTGCCTTCCCTCAATATATTTGTGGACGAGAGTTATCATTTATAACTCTGCAGGTTTGTGAATTGCAGTGACCTGAACCTCCGTTTTACAACTCGTTTTTATGGGAGCTGGCCGCAAAATCGCAGAATGGCTTCAGGCCCTGTTCTGGTTCCGGGGGGCAGGCTGAGCCTGTGGTTAATTCTTCTTTCTGATGGGAAAATAGAGTGACCTGTGCCTGTCCCAACGCCAAGAGCTAGTTTCTCGTTGGTTCCACGTCTTCCCGTTTATCCTCAGGACAAATTGCAACCTGTACGGAACAGGAGGTTAAAGGTGCTGATGCTCCAAGTAGGGAGCTTGCTAGTAAAGCGGCTGGAATGGCGAACCCGGGCACAAGGAGATGAGAAATGAGGTGCGTTTTAGAAGCCTTTCCCCATCACACGGTGTACCATCTTCTGGGTTTCTCATGCATGTTTTGGATGTAGGAAAATGCCCTTGAACCTGGAGATTTGGGACCCATGCGATGGGTACCACGCAGTATTACTTTAAAGGGTCTGCGTTTGCTCACCCAACCTCACCAAACCTCTCAGCCCCAAGAGTGTCCACCCTTATGTCTCATCCAGCTGTGCGTCTAGATATGGTCAATCCAGGTTGCATCACAGCCCCTGAACGCATTGTGTAAGAATTTCTCTCTCTTTCACTGTCTTTGTTTCATGGGTGTTTCAAAGTAATTTATTTTGATAATGGGGTTTAGCTGCTTTTCACTGCTGTGTTTATGCCGCTTTACACCCACTTGACACACTAACAGAGAGATATCAATACACAGGTTTTAAGATTATTACTAGTCAGATATATTCTTGTGCGGTGAATAGGGCGTGTTGAGTCCAGTTCTCTGAGCAAGGAGTAGGTCTTGTCTATTACATATTGGGTTTATGGAACGGTATCTGAGCTAATTTGAAACCCTTGTTTTATGTATCACGCCACCTCACCTTTCCCGTTAAGCAGCCATAGTGTGTTTTCTGCATGTGTGACTCTGTTCTGTTTTGTAATTCAGTTCAAGTGTAACACTTTTTACATTCCCTCTATAAGTGATACCTTATGAGAAGTGTCCTTTTCTGTGTGACTTATTTCACTTAGAATCGTCGTACCTAAATCCACTCATCATGCTGCTACTAGCCTTACGGCATTGATTTCATGGCTGAGTGATATTCCATTGTACATAAGGACCACAACTTCTTTATCCATTTTTCTCTTTCCTGGGATATTGAAGGTGGAATGAAGTGGAGGTCCTGGTCAACAGAGCAGCCCTAAACTTTGGGGTGCTTGTGTCTTGCTGATTTTTCATTTTCCCAATTTATACCCCCATGAGTGGAAGTGCCCTATGCTCTCTAAGCTGTGTTTTTCAGATGTTTCAGGACTCACCGGACATTTCTCCAGAGTGGCTCTTGGCAATTTACATCCCGCCCATCAGTGTAGCAAGGCTCCCATTTCTCCATGGCCTGTCCTGCATTTCTGGTTTTGACACTTTTTTCAGCATGGCCCTTTTGACCGATGGGAAGCGAGACTTCTTTGTAGCGCTGATTTGCCTTTCCAGGTTGCTTGGTTGGCCAAAAA
Source organism: Balaenoptera borealis (assembly GCF_965194805.1). Lineage (NCBI taxonomy): Eukaryota > Metazoa > Chordata > Mammalia > Artiodactyla > Balaenopteridae > Balaenoptera > Balaenoptera borealis. Next base: position 645,299 of record NW_028123889.1, on the reverse strand, counting down.
GGGCGTATGCGTTTTTTCCTGAATATATTCAGGAAAAAACGCATACGCCATTTTTTGCCAAGGGCATCATTGTCAATGTTTTGCCGCTTTTCATGTGCTTTAAAGGCGATTCGAATCTACCTCCTGAAATATGTTTCCTGCAATTCTGCCTTGATTTCAAATCCTCTTCATTGCCTTCCCTCAATATATTTGTGGACGAGAGTTATCATTTATAACTCTGCAGGTTTGTGAATTGCAGTGCCCTGAAGCTCCATTTTACAACTCGCTTTTTTGGGAGCTGGCCGCAAAAGCACTGGATGGCTTCAGGCCCTGTTCTGCTTCCGGGGGGGAGAATGAGCCTCTGGTTAATTCTTCTCTCTGATGGGAAAATAGAGTGACCTGTGCCTGTCCCAACACCAAGAGCTAGTCTCTCACTGGTTCCCCGTCTTCCCGTACATCCTCAGGACAAATTGCAACCTGTACGGAACAGGAGGTTAAAGGTGCTGATGCTCCAAGTAGGGAGATTGTTAGTAAAGCAGCTGGAATGGCGAACCCGGGCACAAGGAGAAGAGAAATGAGGTGCGTTTTAGAAACCTTTCCCCATCACATGGTGTACCATCATTTTGTTTTCTCATGCATGTTTTCGATGTAGGAAGATGCCCTTGAACCTGGAGATTTGGGACCCATGCGATGGGTACCACGCAGTATTACTTTAAAGGGTCTGCGTTTGCTCACCCAACCTCACCAAACCTCTCAGCCCCAAGAGTGTCCACCCTTATGTCTCATCCAGCTGTGGGTCTAGATATGGTCAATCCAGGTTGCATCACAGCCCCCGAACACATTGTGTAAGAATTTCTCTCTCTTTCACTGTCTTTGTTTCATGGGTTTTTCAAAGTAATTTATTTTGATAATGGGGTTTAGCTGCTTTTCACTGCTGTGTTTATGCCGCTTTACACCCACTTGACACACTAACAGAGAGATATCAATACATAGGTTTTAAGATTATTACTAGTCAGATATATTCTTGTGCGGTGAATAGGGTGTGTTGAGTCCAGTTCTCTGAGCAAAGAGTAGGTCTTGTCTATTACATATTGGGTTTATGGAACGGTATCTGAGCTAATTTGAAACCCTTGTTTTATGTATCACGCCACGTCACCTTTCCCGTTAAGCAGCCATAGTGTGTTTTCTGCATGTGTGACTCTGTTCTGTTTTGTAATTCAGTTCAAGTGTAACGCTTTTTACATTCCCTCCTTAAGTGATACCTTATGAGAAGTGTCCTTTTCTGTGTGACTTATTTCACTTAGAATCGTCGTACCTAAATCCACTCATCATGCTGCTACTAGCCTTATGACATTGATTTCATGGCTGAGTGATATTCCATTGTACATAAGGACCACAACTTCTTTATCCATTTTTCTCTTTCCTGGGATATTGAAGGTGGAATGAAGTGGAGGTCCTTGTCAACAGAGCAGCCCTAAACTTTGGGGTGCTTGTGTCTTGCTGATTTTTCATTTTCCCAATTTATATCCCCATGAGTGGAAGTGCCCTATGCTCTCTAAGCTGTGTTTTTTAGATGTTTCAGGACACACCGTACACTTCTCCAGAGTGGCTGTTGGCAATTTACATCGCGCCCATCAGTGTAGCAAGGCTCCCATTTCTCCATGGCCTGTCCTGCATTTCTGGTTTTGAGACTTTTTTCAGCATGGCCCTTTTGATCGACGGGTAGCGAGTCTTCTTTGTAGCGCTGATTTGCCTTTCCAGGTTGCTTGGTTGGCCAAAAAGGGCGTATGCGTTTTTTCCTGAATATATTCAGGAAAAAACGCATACGCCCTTTTTGGCCAAGGGCATCATTGTCAACGTTTTGCCGCTTTTCATGTGCTTTAAAGGCGATTCGAATCTACCTCCTGAAATCTGTTTCCTGCAATTCTGCCTTGATTTCAAATCCTCTTCTTTGCCTTCCCTCAATATATTTGTGGACGAGAATTATCATTTATAACTCTGCATGTTTGTGAATTGCAGTGCCCTGAAGCTCCATTTTACAACTCGCTTTTTTGGGAGCTGGCCGCAAAAGCGCAGGATGGCTTCAGGCCCTGTTCTGGTTCCGGGGGGGAGGATGAGCCTCTGGTTAATTCTTCTTCCTGATGGGAAAATAGAGTGACCTGTGCCTGTCCCAACACCAAGAGCTAGTCTCTCACTGGTTCCCCGTCTACCCGTTCATCCTCAGGACAAATTGCAACCTGTACGGAACAGGAGGTTAAAGGTGCTGATGCTCCAAGTAGGGAGATTGTTAGTAAAGCGGCTGGAATGGCGAACCCGGGCACAAGGAGAAGAGAAATGAGGTGCGTTTTAGAAACCTTTCCCCATCACATGGTGTACCATCTTTTTGTTTTCTCATGCATGTTTTCGATGTAGGAAGATGCCCTTGAACCTGGAGATTTGGGACCCATGCGAGGGGTACCACGCAGTATTACTTTAAAGGGTCTGCGTTTGCTCACCCAACCTCACCAAACCTCTCAGCCCCAAGAGAGTCCACCCTTATGTCTCATCCAGCTGTGTGTCTAGATATGGTCAATCCAGGTTGCATCACAGCCCCTGAACGCATTGTGTAAGAATTTCTCTCTCTTTCACTGTCTTTGTTTCATGGGTTTTTCAAAGTAATTTATTTTGATAATGGGGTTTAGCTGCTTTTCACTGCTGTGTTTATGCCGCTTTACACCCACTTGACACACTAACAGAGAGATATCAATACATAGGTTTTAAGATTATTACTAGTCAGATATATTCTTGTGCGGTGAATAGGGTGTGTTGAGTCCAGTTCTCTGAGCAAAGAGTAGGTCTTGTCTATTACATATTGGGTTTATGGAACGGTATCTGAGCTAATTTGAAACCCTTGTTGTATGTATCACCCCACCTCACCTTTCCCGTTAAGCAGCCATAGTGTGTTTTCTGCATGTGTGACTCTGTTCTGTTTTGTAATTCAGTTCAAGTGTAACGGCTTTTACATTCCCTCTATAAGTGATACCTTATGAGAAGTGTCCTTTTCTGTGTGACTTATTTCACTTAGAATCGTCGTACCTAAATCCACTCATCATGCTGCTACTAGCCTTATGACATTGATTTCATGGCTGAGTGATATTCCATTGTACATAAGGACCACAACTTCTTTATCCATTTTTCTCTTTCCTGGGATATTGAAGGTGGAATGAAGTGGAGGTCCTTGTCAACAGAGCAGCCCTAAACTTTGAGGTGCTTGTGTCTTGCTGATTTTTCATTTTCCCAATTTATACCCCCATGAGTGGAAGTGCCCTATGCTCTCTAAGCTGTGTTTTTTAGATGTTTCAGGACACACCGTACACTTCTCCAGAGTGGCTGTTGGCAATTTACATCCCGCCCATCAGTGTAGCAAGGCTCCCATTTCTCCATGGCCTGTCCTGCATTTCTGGTTTTGAGACTTTTTTCAGCATGGCCCTTTTGACCAATGGGTAGCGAGTCTTCTTTGTAGCGCTGATTTGCCTTTCCAGGTTGCTTGGTTGGCCAAAAAGGGCGTATGCGTTTTTTCCTGAATATATTCAGGAAAAAACGCATACGCCCTTTTTGGCCAAGGGCATCATTGTCAACGTTTTGCCGCTTTTCATGTGCTTTAAAGGCGATTCGAATCTACCTCCTGAAATCTGTTTCCTGCAAATCTGCCTTGATTTCAAATCTTCTTCTTTGGCTTCCCTCAATATATTTGTGGACGAGAGTTATCATTTATAACTCTGCAGTTTTGTGAATTGCAGTGCCCTGAAGCTCCATTTTACAACTCGCTTTTTTGGGAGCTGGCCGCAAAAGCGCAGGATGGCTTCAGGCCCTGTTCTGGTTCCCCGGGGGGGGGATGAGCCTGTGGTTAATACTTCTTCCTGATGAGAAAATAGAGTGACCTGTGCCTGTCCCAACACCAAGAGCTAGTCTCTCACTGGTTCCCCGTCTACCCGTTCATCCTCAGGACAAATTGCAACCTGTACGGAACAGGAGGTTAAAGGTGCTGATGCTCCAAGTAGGGAGATTGTTAGTAAAGCGGCTGGAATGGCGAACCCGGGCACAAGGAGAAGAGAAATGAGGTGCGTTTTAGAAACCTTTCCCCATCACATGGTGTACCATCTTTTTGTTTTCTCATGCATGTTTTCGATGTAGGAAGATGCCCTTGAACCTGGAGATTTGGGACCCATGCGATGGGTACCACGCAGTATTACTTTAAAGGGTCTGCGTTTGCTCACCCAACCTCACCAAACCTCTCAGCCCCAAGAGTGTCCACCCTTATGTCTCATCCAGCTGTGGGTCTAGATATGGTCAATCCAGGTTGCATCACAGCCCCTGAACGCATTGTGTAAGAATTTCTCTCTCTTTCACTGTCTTTGTTTCATGGGTTTTTCAAAGTAATTTATTTTTATAATGGGGTTTAGCTGCTTTTCACTGCTGTGTTTATGCCGCTTTACACCCACTTGACACACTAACAGAGAGATATCAATACATAGGTTTTAAGATTATTACTAGTCAGATATATTCTTGTGCGGTGAATAGGGCGTGTTGAGTCCAGTTCTCTGAGCAAAGAGTAGGTCTTGTCTATTACATATTGGGTTTATGGAACGGTATCTGAGCTAATTTGAAACCCTTGTTTTATGTATCACGCCACCTCACCTTTCCCGTTAAGCAGCCATAGTGTGTTTTCTGCATGTGTGACTCTGTTCTGTTTTGTAATTCAGTTCAAGTGTAACGCTTTTTACATTCCCTCCTTAAGTGATACCTTATGAGAAGTGTCCTTTTCTGTGTGACTTATTTCACTTAGAATCGTCGTACCTAAATCCACTCATCATGCTGCTACTAGCCTTATGACATTGATTTCATGGCTGAGTGATATTCCATTGTACATAAGGACCACAACTTCTTTATCCATTTTTCTCTTTCCTGGGATATTGAAGGTGGAATGAAGTGGAGGTCCTTGTCAACAGAGCAGCCCTAAACTTTGGGGTGCTTGTGTCTTGCTGATTTTTCATTTTCCCAATTTATACCCCCATGATTGGAAGTGCCCTATGCTCTCTAAGCTGTGTTTTTTAGATGTTTCAGGACACACCGTACACTTCTCCAGAGTGGCTGTTGGCAATTTACATCCCGCCCATCAGTGTAGCAAGGCTCCCATTTCTCCATGGCCTGTCCTGCATTTCTGGTTTTGACACGTTTTTCAGCATGGCCCTTTTGACCGACGGGTAGCGAGTCTTCTTTGTAGCGCTGATTTGCCTTTCCAGGTTGCTTGGTTGGCCAAAAAGGGCGTATGCGTTTTTTCCTGAATATATTCAGGAAAAAACGCATACGCCCTTTTTGGCCAAGGGCATCATTGTCAACGTTTTGCCGCTTTTCATGTGCTTTAAAGGCGATTCGAATCTACCTCCTGAAATCTGTTTCCTGCAATTCTGCCTTGATTTCAAATCCACTTCTTTGCCTTCCCTCAATATATTTGTGGACGAGAGTTATCATTTATAACTCTGCAGGTTTGTGAATTGCAGTGCCCTGAAGCTCCATTTTACAACTCGCTTTTTTGGGAGCTGGCCGCAAAAGCGCAGGATGGCTTCAGGCCCTGTTCTGGTTCCGGGGGGGAGGATGAGCCTCTGGTTAATTCTTCTTCCTGATGGGAAAATAGAGTGACCTGTGCCTGTCCCAACACCAAGAGCTAGTCTCTCACTGGTTCCCCGTCTACCCGTTCATCCTCAGGACAAATTGCAACCTGTACGGAACAGGAGGTTAAAGGTGCTGATGCTCCAAGTAGGGAGATTGTTAGTAAAGCGGCTGGAATGGCGAACCCGGGCACAAGGAGAAGAGAAATGAGGTGCGTTTTAGAAACCTTTCCCCATCACATGGTGTACCATCTTTTTGTTTTCTCATGCATGTTTTCGATGTAGGAAGATGCCCTTGAACCTGGAGATTTGGGACCCATGCGATGGGCACCACGCAGTATTACTTTAAAGGGTCTGCGTTTGCTCACCCAACCTCAACAAACCTCTCAGCCCCAAGAGTGTCCACCCTTATGTCTCATCCAGCTGTGGGTCTAGATATGGTCAATCCAGGTTGCATCACAGCCCCTGAACGCATTGTGTAAGAATTTCTCTCTCTTTCACTGTCTTTGTTTCATGGGTGTTTCAAAGTAATTTATTTTGATAATGGGGTTTAGCTGCTTTTCACTGCTGTGTTTATGCCGCTTTACACCCACTTGACACACTAACAGAGAGATATCAATACATAGGTTTTAAGATTATTACTAGTCAGATATATTCTTGTGCGGTGAATAGGGCGTGTTGAGTCCAGTTCTCTGAGCAAGGAGTAGGTCTTGTCTATTACATATTGGGTTTATGGAACGGTATCTGAGCTAATTTGAAACCCTTGTTTTATGTATCACCCCACGTCACCTTTCCCGTTAAGCAGCCATAGTGTGTTTTCTGCATGTGTGACTCTGTTCTGTTTTGTAATTCAGTTCAAGTGTAACGGCTTTTACATTCCCTCTATAAGTGATACCTTATGAGAAGTGTCCTTTTCTGTGTGACTTATTTCACTTAGAATCGTCGTACCTAAATTTACTCATCATGCTGCTACTAGCCTTATGACATTGATTTCATGGCTGAGTGATATTCCATTGTACATAAGGACCACAACTTCTTTATCCATTTTTCTCTTTCCTGGGATATTGAAGGTGGAATGAAGTGGAGGTCCTTGTCAACAGAGCAGCCCTAAACTTTGAGGTGCTTGTGTCTTGCTGATTTTTCATTTTCCCAATTTATATCCCCATAAGTGGAAGTGCCCTATGCTCTCTAAGCTGTGTTTTTTAGATGTTTCAGGACACACCGTACACTTCTCCAGAGTGGCTGTTGGCAATTTACATCCCGCCCATCAGTGTAGCAAGGCTCCCATTTCTCCATGGCCTGTCCTGCATTTCTGGTTTTGAGACTTTTTTCAGCATGGCCCTTTTGACCGACGGGTAGCGAGTCTTCTTTGTAGCGCTGATTTGCCTTTCCAGGTTGCTTGGTTGGCCAAAAAGGGGGTATGCGTTTTTTCCTGAATATATTCAGGAAAAAACGCATACGCCCTTTGTGGCCAAGGGCATCATTGTCAACGTTTTGCCACTTTTCATGTGCTTTAAAGGCGATTCGAATCTACCTCCTGAAATCTGTTTCGTGCAATTCTGCCTTGATTTCAAATCCTCTTCTTTGCCTTCCCTCAATATATTTGTGGACGAGAGTTATCATTTATAACTCTGCAGGTTTGTGAATTGCAGTGCCCTGAAGCTCCATTTTACAACTCGCTTTTTTGGGAGCTGGCCGCAAAAGCGCAGGATGGCTTCAGGCCCTGTTCTGGTTCCGGGGGGGAGGAGGAGCCTCTGGTTAATTCTTCTTCCTGATGGGAAAATAGAGTGACCTGTGCCTGTCCCAACACCAAGAGCTAGTCTCTCACTGGTTCCCCGTCTACCCGTTCATCCTCAGGACAAATTGCAACCTGTACGGAACAGGAGGTTAAAGGTGCTGATGCTCCAAGTAGGGAGATTGTTAGTAAAGCGGCTGGAATGGCGAACCCGGGCACAAGGAGAAGAGAAATGAGGTGCGTTTTAGAAACCTTTCCCCATCACATGGTGTACCATCTTTTTGTTTTCTCATGCATGTTTTCGATGTAGGAAGATGCCCTTGAACCTGGAGATTTGGGACCCATGCGATGGGTACCACGCAGTATTACTTTAAAGGGTCTGCGTTTGCTCACCCAACCTCACCAAACCTCTCAGCCCCAAGAGAGTCCACCCTTATGTCTCATCCAGCTGTGGGTCTAGAAATGGTCAATCCAGGTTGCATCACAGCCCCTGAACGCATTGTGTAAGAATTTCTCTCTCTTTCACTGTCTTTGTTTCATGGGTTTTTCAAAGTAATTTATTTTGATAATGGGGTTTAGCTGCTTTTCACTGCTGTGTTTATGCTGCTTTACACCCCCTTGACACTAACAGAGAGATATCAATACATAGGTTTTAAGATTATTACTAGTCAGATATATTCTTGTGCGGTGAATAGGGCGTGTTGAGTCCAGTTCTCTGAGCAAAGAGTAGGTCTTGTCTATTACATATTGGGTTTATGGAACGGTATCTGAGCTAATTTGAAACCCTTGTTTTATGTATCACGCCACCTCACCTTTCCCGTTAAGCAGCCGTAGTGTGTTTTCTGCATGTGTGACTCTGTTCTGTTTTGTAATTCAGTTCAAGTGTAACGCTTTTTACATTCCCTCTATCAGTGATACCTTATGAGAAGTGTCCTTTTCTGTGTGACTTATTTCACTTAGAATCGTCGTACCTAAATCCACTCATCATGCTGCTACTAACCTTACGGCATTGATTTCATGGCTGAGTGATATTCCATTGTACATAAGGACCACAACTTCTTTATCCATTTTTCTCTTTCCTGGGATATTTAAGGTGGAATGAAGTGGAGGTCCTTGTCAACAGAGCAGCCCTAAACTTTGGGGTGCTTGTGTCTTGCTGATTTTTAATTTTCCCAATTTATACCCCTATGAGTGGAAGTGCCCTATGCTCTCTAAGCTGTGTTTTTCAGATGTTTCAGGACTCACCGGACACTTCTCCAGAGTGGCTCTTGGCAATTTACATCCCGCCCATCAGTGTAGCAAGGCTCCCATTTCTCCATGGCCTTTCCTGCATTTCTGGTTTTGACACTTTTTTCAGCATGGCCCTTTTGACCGATGGGAAGCGAGACTTCTTTGTAGCGCTGATTTGCCTTTCCAGGTTGCTTGGTTGGCCAAAAAGGGCGTATGCGTTTTTTCCTGAATATATTCAGGAAAAAACGCATACGCCCTTTTTGGACAAGGGCATCATTGTCAACGTTTTGCCGCTTTTCATGTGCTTTAAAGGCGATTCGTATCTACCTCCTGAAATCTGTTTCCTGCAATTCTGCCTTGATTTCAAATCCTCTTCTTTGCCTTCCCTCAATATATTTGTGGACGAGAGTTATCATTTATAACTCTGCAGGTTTGTGAATTGCAGTGCCCTGAACCTCCGTTTTACAACTCGTTTTTTTGGGAGCTGGCCGCAAAATCGCAGAATGGCTTCAGGCCCTGTTCTGGTTCCGGGGGGCAGGCTGAGCCTGTGGTTAATTCTTCTTTCTGATGGGAAAATAGAGTGACCTGTGCCTGTCCCAACACCAAGAGCTAGTCTCTCGTTGGTTCCACGTCTTCCCGTTTATCCTCAGGACAAATTGCAACCTGTACGGAACAGGAGGTTAAAGGTGCTGATGCTCCAAGTAGGGAGCTTGCTAGTAAAGCGGCTGGAATGGCGAACCCGGGCACAAGGAGATGAGAAATGAGGTGCGTTTTAGAAGCCTTTCCCCATCACACGGTGTACCATCTTCTGGGTTTCTCATGCATGTTTTGGATGTAGGAAGATGCCCTTGAACCTAGAGATTTGGGACCCATGCGATGGGTACCACGCAGTATTACTTTAAAGGGTCTGCGTTTGCTCACCCAACTTCACCAAACCTCTCAGCCCCAAGAGTGTCCACCCTTATGTCTCATCCAGCTGTGCGTCTAGATATGGTCAATCCAGGTTGCATCACAGCCCCTGAACGCATTGTGTAAGAATTTCTCTCTCTTTCACTGTCTTTGTTTCATGGGTTTTTCAAAGTAATTTATTTTTATAATGGGGTTTAGCTGCTTTTCACTGCTGTGTTTATGCCGCTTTACACCCACTTGACACACTAACAGAGAGATATCAATACATAGGTTTTACGATTATTATTAGTCAGATATATTCTTGTGCGGTGAATAGGGCGTGTTGAGTCCAGTTCTCTGAGCAAGGAGTAGGTCTTGTCTATTACATATTGGGTTTATGGAACGGTATCTGAGCTAATTTGATACCCTTGTTTTATGTATCACCCCACCTCACCTTTCCCGTTAAGCAGCCATAGTGTGTTTTCTGCATGTGTGACTCTGTTCTGTTTTGTAATTCAGTTCAAGTGTAACGGTTTTTACATTCCCTCTATCAGTGATACCTTATGAGAAGTGTCCTTTTTTGTGTGACTTATTTCACTTAGAATCGTCGTACCTAAATCCACTCATCATGCTGCTACTAACCTTACGGCATTGATTTCATGGCTGAGTGATATTCCATTGTACATAAGGACCACAACTTCTTTATCCATTTTTCTCTTTCCTGGGATATTTAAGGTGGAATGAAGTGGAGGTCCTGGTCAACAGAGCAGCCCTAAACTTTGGGGTGCTTGTGTCTTGCTGATTTTTCATTTTCCCAATTTATACCCCCATGAGTGGAAGTGCCCTATGCTCTCTAAGCTGTGTTTTTCAGATGTTTCAGGACTCACCGGACACTTCTCCAGAGTGGCTCTTGGCAATTTACATCCCGCCCATCAGTGTAGCAAGGCTCCCATTTCTCCATGGTCTGTCCTGCATTTCTGGTTTTGACACTTTTTTCAGCATGGCCCTTTTGACCGATGGGAAGCGAGACTTCTTTGTAGCGCTGATTTGCCTTTCCAGGTTGCTTGGTTGGCCAAAAAGGGCGTATGCGTTTTTTCCTGAATATATTCAGGAAAAAACGCATACGCCCTTTTTGGCCAAGGGCATCATTGTCAACGTTTTGCCGCTTTTCATGTGCTTTAAAGGCAATTCGTATCTACCTCCTGAAATCTGTTTCGTGCAATTCTGCCTTGATTTCAAATCCTCTTCTTTGCCTTCCCTCAATATATTTGTGGACGAGAGTTATCATTTATAACTCTGCAGGTTTGTGAATTGCAGTGACCTGAACCTCCGTTTTACAACTCGTTTTTATGGGAGCTGGCCGCAAAATCGCAGAATGGCTTCAGGCCCTGTTCTGGTTCCGGGGGGCAGGCTGAGCCTGTGGTTAATTCTTCTTTCTGATGGGAAAATAGAGTGACCTGTGCCTGTCCCAACGCCAAGAGCTAGTTTCTCGTTGGTTCCACGTCTTCCCGTTTATCCTCAGGACAAATTGCAACCTGTACGGAACAGGAGGTTAAAGGTGCTGATGCTCCAAGTAGGGAGCTTGCTAGTAAAGGGGCTGGAATGGCGAACCCGGGCACAAGGAGATGAGAAATGAGGTGCGTTTTAGAAGCCTTTCCCCATCACACGGTGTACCATCTTCTGGGTTTCTCATGCATGTTTTGGATGTAGGAAAATGCCCTTGAACCTGGAGATTTGGGACCCATGCGATGGGTACCACGCAGTATTACTTTAAAGGGTCTGTGTTTGCTCACCCAACCTCACCAAACCTCTCAGCCCCAAGAGTGTCCACCCTTATGTCTCATCCAGCTGTGCGTCTAGATATGGTCAATCCAGGTTGCATCACAGCCCCTGAACGCATTGTGTAAGAATTTCTCTCTCTTTCACTGTCTTTGTTTCATGGGTGTTTCAAAGTAATTTATTTTGATAATGGGGTTTAGCTGCTTTTCACTGCTGTGTTTATGCCGCTTTACACCCACTTGACACACTAACAGAGAGATATCAATACACAGGTTTTAAGATTATTACTAGTCAGATATATTCTTGTGCGGTGAATAGGGCGTGTTGAGTCCAGTTCTCTGAGCAAGGAGTAGGTCTTGTCTATTACATATTGGGTTTATGGAACGGTATCTGAGCTAATTTGAAACCCTTGTTTTATGTATCACGCCACCTCACCTTTCCCGTTAAGCAGCCATAGTGTGTTTTCTGCATGTGTGACTCTGTTCTGTTTTGTAATTCAGTTCAAGTGTAACGCTTTTTACATTCCCTCTATAAGTGATACCTTATGAGAAGTGTCCTTTTCTGTGTGACTTATTTCACTTAGAATCGTCGTACCTAAATCCACTCATCATGCTGCTACTAGCCTTATGATATTGATTTCATGGCTGAGTGATATTCCATTGTACATAAGGACCACAACTTCTTTATCCATTTTTCTCTTTCCTGGGATATTGAAGGTGGAATGAAGTGGAGGTCCTTGTCAACAGAAGAGCCCTAAACTTTGGGGTGCTTGTGTCTTGCTGATTTTTCATTTTCCCAATTTATACCCCCATGAGTGGAAGTGCCCTATGCTCTCTAAGCTGTGTTTTTTAGATGTTTCAGGACACACCGTACACTTCTCCAGAGTGGCTGTTGGCAATTTACATCCCGCCCATCAGTGTAGCAAGGCTCCCATTTCTCCATGGCCTGTCCTGCATTTCTGGTTTTGAGACTTTTTTCAGCATGGCCCTTTTGACCGATGGGTAGCGAGTCTTCTTTGTGGCCCTGATTTGCCTTTCCAGGTTGCTTGGTTGGCCAAAAAGGGCATATGCGTTTTTTCCTGAATATATTCAGGAAAAAACGCATACGCCCTTTTTGGCCAAGGGCATCATTGTCAACGTTTTGCCGCTTTTCATGTGCTTTAAAGGCGATTTGAATCTACCTCCTGAAATCTGTTTCCTGCAAATCTGCCTTGATTTCAAATCCTCTTATTTGCCTTCCCTCAATATATTTGTGGACGAGAGTTATCATTTATAACTCTGCAGGTGTGTGAATTGCAGTGCCCTGAAGCTCCATTTCACTACTCGCTTTTTTAGGGAGCTGGCCGCAAAAGCACAGGATGGCTTCAGGCCCTGTTCTGCTTCCCGGGGGGGGGATGAGCCTGTGGTTAATTCTTCTTCCTGATGGGAAAATAGAGTGACCTGTGCCTGTCCCAACACCAAGAGCTAGTCTCTCACTGGTTCCCCGTCTACCCGTTCATCCTCAGGACAAATTGCAACCTGTACGGAACAGGAGGTTAAAGGTGCTGATGCTCCAAGTAGGGAGATTGTTAGTAAAGCGGCTGGAATGGCGAACCCGGGCACAAGGAGAAGAGAAATGAGGTGCGTTTTAGAAACCTTTCCCCATCTCATGGTGTACCATCTTTTTGTTTTCTCATGCATGTTTTCGATGTAGGAAGATGCCCTTGAACCTGGAGATTTGGGACCCATGCGATGGGTACCACGCAGTATTACTTTAAAGGGTCTGCGTTTGCTCACCCAACCTCACCAAACCTCTCAGCCCAAAGAGTGTCCACCCTTATGTCTCATCCAGCTGTGGGTCTAGATATGGTCAATCCAGGTTGCATCACAGCCCCTGAACGCATTGTGTAAGAATTTCTCTCTCTTTCACTGTCTTTGTTTCATGGGTGTTTCAAAGTAATTTATTTTGATAATGGGGTTTAGCTGCTTTTCACTGCTGTGTTTATGCCGCTTTACACCCACTTGACACACTAACAGAGAGATATCAATACATAGGTTTTACGATTATTATTAGTCAGATATATTCTTGTGCGGTGAATAGGGCGTGTTGAGTCCAGTTCTCTGAGCAAGGAGTAGATCTTGTCTATTACATATTGGGTTTATGGAACGGTATCTGAGCTAATTTGATACCCTTGTTTTATGTATCACCCCACCTCACCTTTCCCGTTAAGCAGCCATAGTGTGTTTTCTGCATGTGTGACTCTGTTCTGTTTTGTAATTCAGTTCAAGTGTAACGGTTTTTACATTCCCTCTAAAAGTGATACCTTATGAGAAGTGTCCTTTTCTGTGTGACTTATTTCACTTAGAATCGTCGTACCTAAATCCACTAATCATGCTGCTACTAACCTTACGGCATTGATTTCATGGCTGAGTGATATTCCATTGTACATAAGGACCACAACTTCTTTATCCATTTTTCTCTTTCCTGGGATATTTAAGGTGGAATGAAGTGGAGGTCCTGGTCAACAGAGCAGCCCTAAACTTTGGGGTGCTTGTGTCTTGCTGATTTTTCATTTTCCCAATTTATACCCCCATGAGTGGAAGTGCCCTATGCTCTCTAAGCTGTGTTTTTCAGATGTTTCAGGACTCACCGGACACTTCTCCAGAGTGGCTCTTGGCAATTTACATCCCGCCCATCAGTGTAGCAAGGCTCCCATTTCTCCATGGTCTGTCCTGCATTTCTGGTTTTGACACTTTTTTCAGCATGGCCCTTTTGACCGATGGGAAGCGAGACTTCTTTGTAGCGCTGATTTGCCTTTCCAGGTTGCTTGGTTGGCCAAAAAGGGCGTATGCGTTTTTTCCTGAATATATTCAGGAAAAAACGCATACGCCCTTTTTGGCCAAGGGCATCATTGTCAACGTTTTGCCGCTTTTCATGTGCTTTAAAGGCAATTCGTATCTACCTCCTGAAATCTGTTTCCTGCAATTCTGCCTTGATTTCAAATCCTCTTCTTTGCCTTCCCTCAATATATTTGTGGACGAGAGTTATCATTTATAACTCTGCAGGTTTGTGAATTGCAGTGACCTGAACCTCCGTTTTACAACTCGTTTTTATGGGAGCTGGCCGCAAAATCGCAGAATGGCTTCAGGCCCTGTTCTGGTTCCGGGGGGCAGGCTGAGCCTGTGGTTAATTCTTCTTTCTGATGGGAAAATAGAGTGACCTGTGCCTGTCCCAACGCCAAGAGCTAGTTTCTCGTTGGTTCCACGTCTTCCCGTTTATCCTCAGGACAAATTGCAACCTGTACGGAACAGGAGGTTAAAGGTGCTGATGCTCCAAGTAGGGAGCTTGCTAGTAAAGGGGCTGGAATGGCGAACCCGGGCACAAGGAGATGAGAAATGAGGTGCGTTTTAGAAGCCTTTCCCCATCACACGGTGTACCATCTTCTGGGTTTCTCATGCATGTTTTGGATGTAGGAAAATGCCCTTGAACCTGGAGATTTGGGACCCATGCGATGGGTACCACGCAGTATTACTTTAAAGGGTCTGTGTTTGCTCACCCAACCTCACCAAACCTCTCAGCCCCAAGAGTGTCCACCCTTATGTCTCATCCAGCTGTGCGTCTAGATATGGTCAATCCAGGTTGCATCACAGCCCCTGAACGCATTGTGTAAGAATTTCTCTCTCTTTCACTGTCTTTGTTTCATGGGTGTTTCAAAGTAATTTATTTTGATAATGGGGTTTAGCTGCTTTTCACTGCTGTGTTTATGCCGCTTTACACCCACTTGACACACTAACAGAGAGATATCAATACACAGGTTTTAAGATTATTACTAGTCAGATATATTCTTGTGCGGTGAATAGGGCGTGTTGAGTCCAGTTCTCTGAGCAAGGAGTAGGTCTTGTCTATTACATATTGGGTTTATGGAACGGTATCTGAGCTAATTTGAAACCCTTGTTTTATGTATCACGCCACCTCACCTTTCCCGTTAAGCAGCCATAGTGTGTTTTCTGCATGTGTGACTCTGTTCTGTTTTGTAATTCAGTTCAAGTGTAACGCTTTTTACATTCCCTCTATAAGTGATACCTTATGAGAAGTGTCCTTTTCTGTGTGACTTATTTCACTTAGAATCGTCGTACCTAAATCCACTCATCATGCTGCTACTAGCCTTATGATATTGATTTCATGGCTGAGTGATATTCCATTGTACATAAGGACCACAACTTCTTTATCCATTTTTCTCTTTCCTGGGATATTGAAGGTGGAATGAAGTGGAGGTCCTTGTCAACAGAAGAGCCCTAAACTTTGGGGTGCTTGTGTCTTGCTGATTTTTCATTTTCCCAATTTATACCCCCATGAGTGGAAGTGCCCTATGCTCTCTAAGCTGTGTTTTTTAGATGTTTCAGGACACACCGTACACTTCTCCAGAGTGGCTGTTGGCAATTTACATCCCGCCCATCAGTGTAGCAAGGCTCCCATTTCTCCATGGCCTGTCCTGCATTTCTGGTTTTGAGACTTTTTTCAGCATGGCCCTTTTGACCGATGGGTAGCGAGTCTTCTTTGTGGCCCTGATTTGCCTTTCCAGGTTGCTTGGTTGGCCAAAAAGGGCATATGCGTTTTTTCCTGAATATATTCAGGAAAAAACGCATACGCCCTTTTTGGCCAAGGGCATCATTGTCAACGTTTTGCCGCTTTTCATGTGCTTTAAAGGCGATTTGAATCTACCTCCTGAAATCTGTTTCCTGCAAATCTGCCTTGATTTCAAATCCTCTTATTTGCCTTCCCTCAATATATTTGTGGACGAGAGTTATCATTTATAACTCTGCAGGTGTGTGAATTGCAGTGCCCTGAAGCTCCATTTCACTACTCGCTTTTTTAGGGAGCTGGCCGCAAAAGCACAGGATGGCTTCAGGCCCTGTTCTGCTTCCCGGGGGGGGGATGAGCCTGTGGTTAATTCTTCTTCCTGATGGGAAAATAGAGTGACCTGTGCCTGTCCCAACACCAAGAGCTAGTCTCTCACTGGTTCCCCGTCTACCCGTTCATCCTCAGGACAAATTGCAACCTGTACGGAACAGGAGGTTAAAGGTGCTGATGCTCCAAGTAGGGAGATTGTTAGTAAAGCGGCTGGAATGGCGAACCCGGGCACAAGGAGAAGAGAAATGAGGTGCGTTTTAGAAACCTTTCCCCATCTCATGGTGTACCATCTTTTTGTTTTCTCATGCATGTTTTCGATGTAGGAAGATGCCCTTGAACCTGGAGATTTGGGACCCATGCGATGGGTACCACGCAGTATTACTTTAAAGGGTCTGCGTTTGCTCACCCAACCTCACCAAACCTCTCAGCCCAAAGAGTGTCCACCCTTATGTCTCATCCAGCTGTGGGTCTAGATATGGTCAATCCAGGTTGCATCACAGCCCCTGAACGCATTGTGTAAGAATTTCTCTCTCTTTCACTGTCTTTGTTTCATGGGTGTTTCAAAGTAATTTATTTTGATAATGGGGTTTAGCTGCTTTTCACTGCTGTGTTTATGCCGCTTTACACCCACTTGACACACTAACAGAGAGATATCAATACATAGGTTTTACGATTATTATTAGTCAGATATATTCTTGTGCGGTGAATAGGGCGTGTTGAGTCCAGTTCTCTGAGCAAGGAGTAGATCTTGTCTATTACATATTGGGTTTATGGAACGGTATCTGAGCTAATTTGATACCCTTGTTTTATGTATCACCCCACCTCACCTTTCCCGTTAAGCAGCCATAGTGTGTTTTCTGCATGTGTGACTCTGTTCTGTTTTGTAATTCAGTTCAAGTGTAACGGTTTTTACATTCCCTCTAAAAGTGATACCTTATGAGAAGTGTCCTTTTCTGTGTGACTTATTTCACTTAGAATCGTCGTACCTAAATCCACTAATCATGCTGCTACTAACCTTACGGCATTGATTTCATGGCTGAGTGATATTCCATTGTACATAAGGACCACAACTTCTTTATCCATTTTTCTCTTTCCTGGGATATTTAAGGTGGAATGAAGTGGAGGTCCTGGTCAACAGAGCAGCCCTAAACTTTGGGGTGCTTGTGTCTTGCTGATTTTTCATTTTCCCAATTTATACCCCCATGAGTGGAAGTGCCCTATGCTCTCTAAGCTGTGTTTTTCAGATGTTTCAGGACTCACCGGACACTTCTCCAGAGTGGCTCTTGGCAATTTACATCCCGCCCATCAGTGTAGCAAGGCTCCCATTTCTCCATGGTCTGTCCTGCATTTCTGGTTTTGACACTTTTTTCAGCATGGCCCTTTTGACCGATGGGAAGCGAGACTTCTTTGTAGCGCTGATTTGCCTTTCTAGGTTGCTTGGTTGGCCAAAAAGGGCGTATGCGTTTTTTCCTGAATATATTCAGGAAAAAACGCATACGCCCTTTTTGGCCAAGGGCATCATTGTCAACGTTTTGCCGCTTTTCATGTGCTTTAAAGGCGATTCGTATCTACCTCCTGAAATCTGTTTCCTGCAATTCTGCCTTGATTTCAAATCCTCTTCTTTGCCTTCCCTCAATATATTTGTGGACGAGAGTTTTCATTTATAACTCTGCAGGTTTGTGAATTGCAGTGCCCTGAACCTCCGTTTTACAACTCGTTTTTATGGGAGCTGGCCGCAAAATCGCAGAATGGCTTCAGGCCCTGTTCTGGTTCCGGGGGGCAGGCTGAGCCTGTGGTTAATTCTTCTTTCTGATGGGAAAATAGAGTGACCTGTGCCTGTCCCAACGCCAAGAGCTAGTTTCTCGTTGGTTCCACGTCTTCCCGTTTATCCTCAGGACAAATTGCAACCTGTACGGAACAGGAGGTTAAAGGTGCTGATGCTCCAAGTAGGGAGCTTGCTAGTAAAGCGGCTGGAATGGCGAACCCGGGCACAAGGAGATGAGAAATGAGGTGCGTTTTAGAAGCCTTTCCCCATCACACGGTGTACCATCTTCTGGGTTTCTCATGCATGTTTTGGATGTAGGAAAATGCCCTTGAACCTGGAGATTTGGGACCCATGCGATGGGTACCACGCAGTATTACTTTAAAGGGTCTGCGTTTGCTCACCCAACCTCACCAAACCTCTCAGCCCAAAGAGTGTCCACCCTTATGTCTCATCCAGCTGTGCGTCTAGATATGGTCAATCCAGGTTGCATCACAGCCCCTGAACGCATTGTGTAAGAATTTCTCTCTCTTTCACTGTCTTTGTTTCATGGGTGTTTCAAAGTAATTTATTTTTATAATGGGGTTTAGCTGATTTTCACTGCTGTGTTTATGCCGCTTTACACCCACTTGACACACTAACAGAGAGATATCAATACATAGGTTTTAAGATTATTACTAGTCAGATATATTCTTGTGCAGTGAATAGGGCGTGTTGAGTCCAGTTCTCTGAGCAAGGAGTAGGTCTTGTCTATTACATATTGGGTTTATGGAACGGTATCTGAGCTAATTTGAAACCCTTGTTTTATGTATCACCCCACCTCACCTTTCCCGTTAAGCAGCCATAGTGTGTTTTCTGCATGTGTGACTCTGTTCTGTTTTGTAATTCAGTTCAAGTGTAACGGCTTTTACATTCCCTCTATAAGTGATACCTTATGAGAAGTGTCCTTTTCTGTGTGACTTATTTCACTTAGAATCGTTGTACCTAAATCCACTCATCATGCTGCTACTAGCCTTATGACATTGATTTCATGGCTGAGTGATATTCCATTGTACATAAGGACCACAACTTCTTTATCCATTTTTCTCTTTCCTGGGATATTGAAGGTGGAATGAAGTGGAGGTCCTTGTCAACAGAGAAGCCCTAAACTTTGAGGTGCTTGTGTCTTGCTGATTTTTCATTTTCCCAATTTATATCCCCATGAGTGGAAGTGCCCTATGCTCTCTAAGCTGTGTTTTTTAGATGTTTCAGGACACACCGTACACTTCTCCAGAGTGGCTGTTGGCAATTTACATCCCGCCCATCAGAGTAGCAAGGCTCCAATTTTTCCATGGCCTGTCCTGCATTTCTGGTTTTGAGACTTTTTTCAGCATGGCCCTTTTGACCGACGGGTAGCGAGTCTTCTTTGTAGCGCTGATTTGCCTTTCCAGGTTGCTTGGTTGGCCAAAAAGGGCGTATGCATTTTTTCCTGAATATATTCAGGAAAAAACGCATACGCCCTTTTTGGCCAAGGGCATCATTGTCAACGTTTTGCCGCTTTTCATGTGCTTTAAAGGCGATTCGAATCTACCTCCTGAAATCTGTTTCCAGCAATTCTGCCTTGATTTCAAATCCTCTTCTTTGCCTTCCCTCAATATATTTGTGGACGAGAGTTATCATTTATAACTCTGCAGGTTTGTGAATTGCAGTGCCCTGAAGCTCCATTTTACAACTCGCTTTTTTGGGAGCTGGCCGCAAAAGCACAGGATGGCTTCAGGCCCTGTTCTGGTTCCGGGGGGGAGGATGAGCCTGTGGTTAATTCTTCTTCCTGATGGGAAAATAGAGTGACCTGTGCCTGTCCCAACACCAAGAGCTAGTCTCTCACTGGTTCCCCGTCTACCCGTTCATCCTCAGGACAAATTGCAACCTGTACGGAACAGGAGGTTAAAGGTGCTGATGCTCCAAGTAGGGAGATTGTTAGTAAAGCGGCTGGAATGGCGAACCCGGGCACAAGGAGAAGAGAAATGAGGTGCGTTTTAGAAACCTTTCCCCATCACATGGTGTACCATCTTTTTGTTTTCTCATGCATGTTTTTGATGTAGGAAGATGCCCTTGAACCTGGAGATTTGGGACCCATGCGATGGGTACCACGCAGTATTACTTTAAAGGGTCTGCGTTTGCTCACCCAACCTCACCAAACCTCTCAGCCCCAAGAGTGTCCACCCTTATGTCTCATCCAGCTGTGGGTCTAGATATGGTCAATCCAGGTTGCATCACAGCCCCTGAACGCATTGTGTAAGAATTTCTCTCTCTTTCACTGTCTTTGTTTCATGGGTTTTTCAAAGTAATTTATTTTGATAATGGGGTTTAGCTGCTTTTCACTGCTGTGTTTATGCCGCTTTACACCCACTTGACACACTAACAGAGAGATATCAATACACAGGGTTTAAGATTATTACTAGTCAGATATATTCTTGTGCGGTGAATAGGGCGTGTTGAGTCCAGTTCTCTGAGCAAGGAGTAGGTCTTGTCTATTACATATTGGGTTTATGGAACGGTATCTGAGCTAATTTGAAACCCTTGTTTTATGTATCACGCCACCTCACCTTTCCCGTTAAGCAGCCATAGTGTGTTTTCTGCATGTGTGACTCTGTTCTGTTTTGTAATTCAGTTCAAGTGTAACGCTTTTTACATTCCCTCTATAAGTGATACCTTATGAGAAGTGTCCTTTTCTGTGTGACTTATTTCACTTAGAATCGTCGTACCTAAATCCACTCATCATGCTGCTACTAGCCTTATGATATTGATTTCATGGCTGAGTGATATTCCATTGTACATAAGGACCACAACTTCTTTATCCATTTTTCTCTTTCCTGGGATATTGAAGGTGGAATGAAGTGGAGGTCCTTGTCAACAGAAGAGCCCTAAACTTTGGGGTGCTTGTGTCTTGCTGATTTTTCATTTTCCCAATTTATAACCCCATGAGTGGAAGTGCCCTATGCTCTCTAAGCTGTGTTTTTTAGATGTTTCAGGACACACCGTACACTTCTCCAGAGTGGCTGTTGGCAATTTACATCCCGCCCATCAGTGTAGCAAGGCTCCCATTTCTCCATGGCCTGTCCTGCATTTCTGGTTTTGAGACTTTTTTCAGCATGGCCCTTTTGACCGATGGGTAGCGAGTCTTCTTTGTGGCCCTGATTTGCCTTTCCAGCTTGCTTGGTTGGCCAAAAAGGGCGTATGCGTTTTTTCCTGAATATATTCAGGAAAAAACGCATACGCCCTTTTTGGCCAAGGGCATCATTGTCAACGTTTTGCCGCTTTTCATGTGCTTTAAAGGCGATTCGTATCTACCTCCTGAAATCTGTTTCCTGCAATTCTGCCTTGATTTCAAATCCTCTTCTTTGCCTTCCCTCAATATATTTGTGGACGAGAGTTATCATTTATAACTCTGCAGGCTTGTGAATTGCAGTGCCCTGAACCTCCGTTTTACAACTCGTTTTTATGGGAGCTGGCCGCAAAATCGCAGAATGGCTTCAGGCCCTGTTCTGGTTCCGGGGGGCAGGCTGAGCCTGTGGTTAATTCTTCTTTCTGATGGGAAAATAGAGTGACCTGTGCCTGTCCCAACACCAAGAGCTAGTCTCTCACTGGTTCCCCGTCTACCCGTTCATCCTCAGGACAAATTGCAACCTGTACTGAACAGGAGGTTAAAGGTGCTGATGCTCCAAGTAGGGAGATTGTTAGTAAAGCGGCTGGAATGGCGAACCCGGGCACAAGGAGAAGAGAAATGAGGTGCGTTTTAGAAACCTTTCCCCATCACATGGTGTACCATCTTTTTGTTTTCTCATGCATGTTTTCGATGTAGGAAGATGCCCTTGAACCTGGAGATTTGGGACCCATGCGATGGGTACCACGCAGTATTACTTTAAAGGGTCTGCGTTTGCTCACCCAACCTCACCAAACCTCTCAGCCCCAAGAGTGTCCACCCTTATGTCTCATCCAGCTGTGCGTCTAGATATGGTCAATCCAGGTTGCATCACAGCCCCTGAACGCATTGTGTAAGAATTTCTCTCTCTTTCACTGTCTTTGTTTCATGGGTGTTTCAAAGTAATTTATTTTGATAATGGGGTTTAGCTGCTTTTCACTGCTGTGTTTATGCCGCTTTACACCCACTTGACACACTAACAGAGAGATATCAATACATAGGTTTTAAGATTATTACTAGTCAGATATATTCTTGTGCGGTGAATAGGGCGTGTTGAGTCCAGTTCTCTGAGCAAGGAGTAGGTCTTGTCTATTACATATTGGGTTTATGGAACGGTATCTGAGCTAATTTGAAACCCTTGTTTTATGTATCACCCCACCTCACCTTTCCCGTTAAGCAGCCATAGTGTGTTTTCTGCATGTGTGACTCTGTTCTGTTTTGTAATTCAGTTCAAGTGTAACGGCTTTTACATTCCCTCTATAAGTGATACCTTATGAGAAGTGTCCTTTTCTGTGTGACTTATTTCACTTAGAATCGTCGTACCTAAATCCACTCATCATGCTGCTACTAGCCTTATGACATTGATTTCATGGCTGAGTGATATTCCATTGTACATAAGGACCACAACTTCTTTATCCATTTTTCTCTTTCCTGGGATATTGAAGGTGGAATGAAGTGGAGGTCCTTGTCAACAGAGCAGCCCTAAACTTTGAGGTGCTTGTGTCTTGCTGATTTTTCATTTTCCCAATTTATATCCCCATAAGTGGAAGTGCCCTATGCTCTCTAAGCTGTGTTTTTTAGATGTTTCAGGACACACCGTACACTTCTCCAGAGTGGCTGTTGGCAATTTACATCCCGCCCATCAGTGTAGCAAGGCTCCCATTTCTCCATGGCCTGTCCTGCATTTCTGGTTTTGAGACTTTTTTCAGCATGGCCCTTTTGACCGACGGGTAGCGAGTCTTCTTTGTAGCGCTGATTTGCCTTTCCAGGTTGCTTGGTTGGCCAAAAAGGGCGTATGCGTTTTTTCCTGAATATATTCAGGAAAAAACGCATACGCCCTTTGTGGCCAAGGGCATCATTGTCAACGTTTTGCCACTTTTCATGTGCTTTAAAGGCGATTCGAATCTACCTCCTGAAATCTGTTTCCTGCAATTCTGCCTTGATTTCAAATCCTCTTCTTTGCCTTCCCTCAATATATTTGTGGACGAGAGTTATCATTTATAACTCTGCAGGTTTGTGAATTGCAGTGCCCTGAAGCTCCATTTTACAACTCGCTTTTTTGGGAGCTGGCCGCAAAAGCGCAAGATGGCTTCAGGCCCTGTTCTGGTTCCGGGGGGGAGGATGAGCCTGTGGTTAATTCTTCTTCCTGATGGGAAAATAGAGTGACCTGTGCCTGTCCCAACAACAAGAGCTAGTCTCTCACTGGTTCCCCGTATTCCCGTTCATCCTCAGGACAAATTGCAACCTGTACGGAACAGGAGGTTAAAGGTGCTGATGCTCCAAGTAGGGAGATTGTTAGTAAAGCAGCTGGAATGGCGAACCCGGGCACAAGGAGAAGAGAAATGAGGTGCGTTTTAGAAACCTTTCCCCATCACATGGTGTACCATCTTTTTGTTTTCTCATGCATGTTTTCGATGTAGGAAGATGCCCTTGAACCTGGAGATTTGGGACCCATGTGATGGGTACCACGCAGTATTACTTTAAAGGGTCTGCGTTTGCTCACCCAACCTCACCAAACCTCTCAGCCCCAAGAGTGTCCACCCTTATGTCTCATCCAGCTGTGGGTCTAGAAATGGTCAATCCAGGTTGCATCACAGCCCCTGAACGCATTGTGTAAGAATTTCTCTCTCTTTCACTGTCTTTGTTTCATGGGTTTTTCAAAGTAATTTATTTTGATAATGGGGTTTAGCTGCTTTTCACTGCTGTGTTTATGCCGCTTTACACCCACTTGACACACTAACAGAGAGATATCAATACATAGGTTTTAAGATTATTACTAGTCAGATATATTCTTGTGCGGTGAATAGGGCGTGTTGAGTCCAGTTCTCTGAGCAAGGAGTAGGTCTTGTCTATTACATATTGGGTTTATGGAACGGTATCTGAGCTAATTTGAAACCCTTGTTTTATGTATCACCCCACCTCACCTTTCCCGTTAAGCAGCCATAGTGTGTTTTCTGCATGTGTGACTCTGTTCTGTTTTGTAATTCAGTTCAAGTGTAACGGCTTTTACATTCCCTCTATAAGTGATACCTTATGAGAAGTGTCCTTTTCTGTGTGACTTATTTCACTTAGAATCGTCGTACCTAAATCCACTCATCATGCTGCTACTAGCCTTATGACATTGATTTCATGGCTGAGTGATATTCCATTGTACATAAGGACCACAACTTCTTTATCCATTTTTCTCTTTCCTGGGATATTGAAGGTGGAATGAAGTGGAGGTCCTTGTCAACAGAGCAGCCCTAAACTTTGAGGTGCTTGTGTCTTGCTGATTTTTCATTTTCCCAATTTATATCCCCATAAGTGGAAGTGCCCTATGCTCTCTAAGCTGTGTTTTTTAGATGTTTCAGGACACACCGTACACTTCTCCAGAGTGGCTGTTGGCAATTTACATCCCGCCCATCAGTGTAGCAAGGCTCCCATTTCTCCATGGCCTGTCCTGCATTTCTGGTTTTGAGACTTTTTTCAGCATGGCCCTTTTGACCGACGGGTAGCGAGTCTTCTTTGTAGCGCTGATTTGCCTTTCCAGGTTGCTTGGTTGGCCAAAAAGGGCGTATGCGTTTTTTCCTGAATATATTCAGGAAAAAACGCATACGCCCTTTGTGGCCAAGGGCATCATTGTCAACGTTTTGCCACTTTTCATGTGCTTTAAAGGCGATTCGAATCTACCTCCTGAAATCTGTTTCCTGCAATTCTGCCTTGATTTCAAATCCTCTTCTTTGCCTTCCCTCAATATATTTGTGGACGAGAGTTATCATTTATAACTCTGCAGGTTTGTGAATTGCAGTGCCCTGAAGCTCCATTTTACAACTCGCTTTTTTGGGAGCTGGCCGCAAAAGCGCAGGATGGCTTCAGGCCCTGTTCTGGTTCCGGGGGGGAGGATGAGCCTGTGGTTAATTCTTCTTCCTGATGGGAAAATAGAGTGACCTGTGCCTGTCCCAACAACAAGAGCTAGTCTCTCACTGGTTCCCCGTATTCCCGTTCATCCTCAGGACAAATTGCAACCTGTACGGAACAGGAGGTTAAAGGTGCTGATGCTCCAAGTAGGGAGATTGTTAGTAAAGCAGCTGGAATGGCGAACCCGGGCACAAGGAGAAGAGAAATGAGGTGCGTTTTAGAAACCTTTCCCCATCACATGGTGTACCATCTTTTTTATTTTCTCATGCATGTTTTCGATGTAGGAAGATGCCCTTGAACCTGGAGATTTGGGACCCATGCGATGGGTACCACGCAGTATTACTTTAAAGGGTCTGCGTTTGCTCACCCAACCTCACCAAACCTCTCAGCCCCAAGAGTGTCCACCCTTATGTCTCATCCAGCTGTGGGTCTAGAAATGATCAATCCAGGTTGCATCACAGCCCCTGAACGCATTGTGTAAGAATTTCTCTCTCTTTCACTGTCTTTGTTTCATGGGTTTTTCAAAGTAATTTATTTTGATAATGGGGTTTAGCTGCTTTTCACTGCTGTGTTTATGCCGCTTTACACCCACTTGACACACTAACAGAGAGATATCAATACATAGGTTTTAAGATTATTACTAGTCAGATATATTCTTGTGCGGTGAATAGGGCGTGTTGAGTCCAGTTCTCTGAGCAAGGAGTAGGTCTTGTCTATTACATATTGGGTTTATGGAACGGTATCTGAGCTAATTTGAAACCCTTGTTTTATGTATCACCCCACCTCACCTTTCCCGTTAAGCAGCCATAGTGTGTTTTCTGCATG
The DNA here is from genome assembly GCF_965194805.1 of Balaenoptera borealis. Classification (NCBI taxonomy): domain Eukaryota; kingdom Metazoa; phylum Chordata; class Mammalia; order Artiodactyla; family Balaenopteridae; genus Balaenoptera; species Balaenoptera borealis. Next base: position 619,485 of record NW_028123889.1, on the reverse strand, counting down.
TGTGACTCTGTTCTGTTTTGTAATTCAGTTCAAGTGTAACGGGTTTTACATTCCCTCTATAAGTGATACCTTATGAGAAGTGTCCTTTTCTGTGTGACTTATTTCACTTAGAATCGTCGTACCTAAATCCACTCATCATGCTGCTATTAGCCTTATGACATTGATTTCATGGCTGAGTGATATTCCATTGTACATAAGGACCACAACTTCTTTATCCATTTTTCTCCCTCCTGGGATATTGAAGGTGGAATGAAGTGGAGGTCCTTGTCAACAGAGCAGCCCTAAACTTTGGGGTGCTTGTGTCTTGCTGATTTTTCATTTTCCCAATTTATACCCCCATGAGTGGAAGTGCCCTATGCTCTCTAAGCTGTGTGTTTTAGATGTTTCAGGACACACCGTACACTTCTCCAGAGTGGCTGTTGGCAATTTACATCCCGCCCATCAGTGTAGCAAGGCTCCCATTTCTCCATGGCCTGTCCTGCATTTCTCTTTTGAGACTTTTTTCAGCATGGCCCTTTTGACCGATGGGTAGCGAGTCTTCTTTGTAGCCCTGATTTGCCTTTCCAGGTTGCTTGGTTGGCCAAAAAGGGCGTATGCGTTTTTTCCTGAATATATTCAGGAAAAAACGCATACGCCCTTTTAGGCCAAGGGCATCATTGTCAACGTTTTGCCGCTTTTCATGTGCTTTAAAGGCGATTCGAATCTACCTCCTGAAATCTGTTTCCTGCATTTCTGCCTTGATTTCAAATCCTCTTCTTTGCCTTCCCTCAATATATTTGTGGACGAGAGTTATCATTTATAACTCTGCACGTTTGTGAATTGCAGTGCCCTGAAGCTCCATTGTACAACTCGCTTTTTTGGGAGCTGGCCGCAAAAGCGCAGGATGGCTTCAGGCCCTGTTCTGGTTCCGGGGGGGAGGATGAGCCTGTGGTTAATTCTTCTTCCTGATGGGAAAATAGAGTGACCTGTGCCTGTCCAAACACCAAGAGCTAGTCTCTCACTGGTTCCCCATCTACCCGTTCATCCTCAGGACAAATTGCAACCTGTACGGAACAGGAGGTTAAAGGTGCTGATGCTCCAAGTAGGGAGATTGTTAGTAAAGCGGCTGGAATGGCGACCCCGGGCACAAGGAGAAGAGAAATGAGGTGCGTTTTAGAAACCTTTCCCCATCACATGGTGTACCATCTTTTTTGTTTTCTCATGCATGTTTTCGATGTAGGAAGATGCCCTTGAACCTGGAGATTTGGGACCCATGCGATGGGTACCACGCAGTATTACTTTAAAGGGTCTGCGTTTGCTCACCCAACCTCACCAAACCTCTCAGCCCCAAGAGTGTCCACCCTTATGTCTCATCCAGCTGTGGGTCTAGAAATGGTCAATCCAGGTTGCATCACAGCCCCTGAACGCATTGTGTAAGAATTTCTCTCTCTTTCACTGTCTTTGTTTCATGGGTTTTTCAAAGTAATTTATTTTGATAATGGGGTTTAGCTGCTTTTCACTGCTGTGTTTATGCCGCTTTACACCCACTTGACACACTAACAGAGAGATATCAATACATAGGTTTTAAGATTATTACTAGTCAGATATATTCTTGTGCGGTGAATAGGGCGTGTTGAGTCCAGTTCTCTGAGCAAGGAGTAGGTCTTGTCTATTACATATTGGGTTTATGGAACGGTATCTGAGCTAATTTGAAACCCTTGTTTTATGTATCACCCCACCTCACCTTTCCCGTTAAGCAGCCATAGTGTGTTTTCTGCATGTGTGACTCTGTTCTGTTTTGTAATTCAGTTCAAGTGTAACGGGTTTTACATTCCCTCTATAAGTGATACCTTATGAGAAGTGTCCTTTTCTGTGTGACTTATTTCACTTAGAATCGTCGTACCTAAATCCACTCATCATGCTGCTATTAGCCTTATGACATTGATTTCATGGCTGAGTGATATTCCATTGTACATAAGGACCACAACTTCTTTATCCATTTTTCTCCCTCCTGGGATATTGAAGGTGGAATGAAGTGGAGGTCCTTGTCAACAGAGCAGCCCTAAACTTTGGGGTGCTTGTGTCTTGCTGATTTTTCATTTTCCCAATTTATACCCCCATGAGTGGAAGTGCCCTATGCTCTCTAAGCTGTGTTTTTTAGATGTTTCAGGACACACCGTACACTTCTCCAGAGTGGCTGTTGGCAATTTACATCCCGCCCATCAGTGTAGCAAGGCTCCCATTTCTCCATGGCCTGTCCTGCATTTCTGGTTTTGAGACTTTTTTCAGCATGGCCCTTTTGACCGATGGGTAGCGAGTCTTCTTTGTAGCCCTGATTTGCCTTTCCAGGTTGCTTGGTTGGCCAAAAAGGGCGTATGCGTTTTTTCCTGAATATATTCAGGAAAAAACGCATACGCCCTTTTAGGCCAAGGGCATCATTGTCAACGTTTTGCCGCTTTTCATGTGCTTTAAAGGCGATTCGAATCTACCTCCTGAAATCTGTTTCCTGCATTTCTGCCTTGATTTCAAATCCTCTTCTTTGCCTTCCCTCAATATATTTGTGGACGAGAGTTATCATTTATAACTCTGCAGGTTTGTGAATTGCAGTGCCCTGAAGCTCCATTGTACAACTCGCTTTTTTGGGAGCTGGCCGCAAAAGCGCAGGATGGCTTCAGGCCCTGTTCTGGTTCCGGGGGGGAGGATGAGCCTGTGGTTAATTCTTCTTCCTGATGGGAAAATAGAGTGACCTGTGCCTGTCCAAACACCAAGAGCTAGTCTCTCACTGGTTCCCCATCTACCCGTTCATCCTCAGGACAAATTGCAACCTGTACGGAACAGGAGGTTAAAGGTGCTGATGCTCCAAGTAGGGAGATTGTTAGTAAAGCGGCTGGAATGGCGACCCCGGGCACAAGGAGAAGAGAAATGAGGTGCGTTTTAGAAACCTTTCCCCATCACACGGTGTACCATCTTCTGGGTTTCTCATGCATGTTTTCGATGTAGGAAGATGCCCTTGAACCTGGAGATTTGGGACCCATGCGATGGGTACCACGCAGTATTACTTTAAAGGGTCTGCGTTTGCTCACCCAACCTCACCAAACCTCTCAGCCCCAAGAGTGTCCACCCTTATGTCTCATCCAGCTGTGGGTCTAGAAATGGTCAATCCAGGTTGCATCACAGCCCCTGAACGCATTGTGTAAGAATTTCTCTCTCTTTCACTGTCTTTGTTTCATGGGTTTTTCAAAGTAATTTATTTTGATAATGGGGTTTAGCTGCTTTTCACTGCTGTGTTTATGCCGCTTTACACCCACTTGACACACTAACAGAGAGATATCAATACATAGGTTTTAAGATTATTACTAGTCAGATATATTCTTGTGCGGTGAATAGGGCGTGTTGAGTCCAGTTCTCTGAGCAAGGAGTAGGTCTTGTCTATTACATATTGGGTTTATGGAACGGTATCTGAGCTAATTTGAAACCCTTGTTTTATGTATCACCCCACCTCACCTTTCCCGTTAAGCAGCCATAGTGTGTTTTCTGCATGTGTGACTCTGTTCTGTTTTGTAATTCAGTTCAAGTGTAACGGGTTTTACATTCCCTCTATAAGTGATACCTTATGAGAAGTGTCCTTTTCTGTGTGACTTATTTCACTTAGAATCGTCGTACCTAAATCCACTCATCATGCTGCTATTAGCCTTATGACATTGATTTCATGGCTGAGTGATATTCCATTGTACATAAGGACCACAACTTCTTTATCCATTTTTCTCCCTCCTGGGATATTGAAGGTGGAATGAAGTGGAGGTCCTTGTCAACAGAGCAGCCCTAAACTTTGGGGTGCTTGTGTCTTGCTGATTTTTCATTTTCCCAATTTATACCCCCATGAGTGGAAGTGCCCTATGCTCTCTAAGCTGTGTTTTTTAGATGTTTCAGGACACACCGTACACTTCTCCAGAGTGGCTGTTGGCAATTTACATCCCGCCCATCAGTGTAGCAAGGCTCCCATTTCTCCATGGCCTGTCCTGCATTTCTGGTTTTGAGACTTTTTTCAGCATGGCCCTTTTGACCGATGGGTAGCGAGTCTTCTTTGTAGCCCTGATTTGCCTTTCCAGGTTGCTTGGTTGGCCAAAAAGGGCGTATGCGTTTTTTCCTGAATATATTCAGGAAAAAACGCATACGCCCTTTTTGGCCAAGGGCATCATTGTCAACGTTTTGCCACTTTTCATGTGCTTTAAAGGCGATTCGAATCTACCTCCTGAAATCTGTTTCCTGCATTTCTGCCTTGATTTCAAATCCTCTTCTTTGCCTTCCCTCAATATATTTGTGGACGAGAGTTATCATTTATAACTCTGCACGTTTGTGAATTGCAGTGCCCTGAAGCTCCATTGTACAACTCGCTTTTTTGGGAGCTGGCCGCAAAAGCGCAGGATGGCTTCAGGCCCTGTTCTGGTTCCGGGGGGGAGGATGAGCCTGTGGTTAATTCTTCTTTCTGATGGGAAAATAGAGTGACCTGTGCCTGTCCCAACACCAAGAGCTAGTCTCTCACTGGTTCCCCGTCTACCCGTTCATCCTCAGGACAAATTGCAACCTGTACGGAACAGGAGGTTAAAGGTGCTGATGCTCCAAGTAGGGAGATTGTTAGTAAAGCGGCTGGAATGGCGAACCCGGGCACAAGGAGAAGAGAAATGAGGTGCGTTTTAGAAACCTTTCCCCATCACATGGTGTACCATCTTTTTGTTTTCTCATGCATGTTTTCGATGTAGGAAGATGCCCTTGAACCTGGAGATTTGGGACCCATGCGATGGGTACCACGCAGTATTACTTTAAAGGGTCTGCGTTTGCTCACCCAACCTCACCAAACCTCTCAGCCCCAAGAGTGTCCACCCTTATGTCTCATCCAGCTGTGCGTCTAGATATGGTCAATCCAGGTTGCATCACAGCCCCTGAACGCATTGTGTAAGAATTTCTCTCTCTTTCACTGTCTTTGTTTCATGGGTGTTTCAAAGTAATTTATTTTGATAATGGGGTTTAGCTGCTTTTCACTGCTGTGTTTATGCCGCTTTACACCCACTTGACACACTAACAGAGAGATATCAATACATAGGTTTTAAGATTATTACTAGTCAGATATATTCTTGTGCGGTGAATAGGGCGTGTTGAGTCCAGTTCTCTGAGCAAGGAGTAGGTCTTGTCTATTACATATTGGGTTTATGGAACGGTATCTGAGCTAATTTGAAACCCTTGTTTTATGTATCACCCCACCTCACCTTTCCCGTTAAGCAGCCATAGTGTGTTTTCTGCATGTGTGACTCTGTTCTGTTTTGTAATTCAGTTCAAGTGTAACGGCTTTTACATTCCCTCTATAAGTGATACCTTATGAGAAGTGTCCTTTTCTGTGTGACTTATTTCACTTAGAATCGTCGTACCTAAATCCACTCATCATGCTGCTACTAGCCTTATGACATTGATTTCATGGCTGAGTGATATTCCATTGTACATAAGGACCACAACTTCTTTATCCATTTTTCTCTTTCCTGGGATATTGAAGGTGGAATGAAGTGGAGGTCCTTGTCAACAGAGCAGCCCTAAACTTTGAGGTGCTTGTGTCTTGCTGATTTTTCATTTTCCCAATTTATATCCCCATAAGTGGAAGTGCCCTATGCTCTCTAAGCTGTGTTTTTTAGATGTTTCAGGACACACCGTACACTTCTCCAGAGTGGCTGTTGGCAATTTACATCCCGCCCATCAGTGTAGCAAGGCTCCCATTTCTCCATGGCCTGTCCTGCATTTCTGGTTTTGAGACTTTTTTCAGCATGGCCCTTTTGACCGACGGGTAGCGAGTCTTCTTTGTAGCGCTGATTTGCCTTTCCAGGTTGCTTGGTTGGCCAAAAAGGGCGTATGCGTTTTTTCCTGAATATATTCAGGAAAAAACGCATACGCCCTTTGTGGCCAAGGGCATCATTGTCAACGTTTTGCCACTTTTCATGTGCTTTAAAGGCGATTCGAATCTACCTCCTGAAATCTGTTTCCTGCAATTCTGCCTTGATTTCAAATCCTCTTCTTTGCCTTCCCTCAATATATTTGTGGACGAGAGTTATCATTTATAACTCTGCAGGTTTGTGAATTGCAGTGCCCTGAAGCTCCATTTTACAACTCGCTTTTTTGGGAGCTGGCCGCAAAAGCGCAGGATGGCTTCAGGCCCTGTTCTGGTTCCGGGGGGGAGGATGAGCCTGTGGTTAATTCTTCTTCCTGATGGGAAAATAGAGTGACCTGTGCCTGTCCCAACAACAAGAGCTAGTCTCTCACTGGTTCCCCGTATTCCCGTTCATCCTCAGGACAAATTGCAACCTGTACGGAACAGGAGGTTAAAGGTGCTGATGCTCCAAGTAGGGAGATTGTTAGTAAAGCAGCTGGAATGGCGAACCCGGGCACAAGGAGAAGAGAAATGAGGTGCGTTTTAGAAACCTTTCCCCATCACATGGTGTACCATCTTTTTTATTTTCTCATGCATGTTTTCGATGTAGGAAGATGCCCTTGAACCTGGAGATTTGGGACCCATGCGATGGGTACCACGCAGTATTACTTTAAAGGGTCTGCGTTTGCTCACCCAACCTCACCAAACCTCTCAGCCCCAAGAGTGTCCACCCTTATGTCTCATCCAGCTGTGGGTCTAGAAATGATCAATCCAGGTTGCATCACAGCCCCTGAACGCATTGTGTAAGAATTTCTCTCTCTTTCACTGTCTTTGTTTCATGGGTTTTTCAAAGTAATTTATTTTGATAATGGGGTTTAGCTGCTTTTCACTGCTGTGTTTATGCCGCTTTACACCCACTTGACACACTAACAGAGAGATATCAATACATAGGTTTTAAGATTATTACTAGTCAGATATATTCTTGTGCGGTGAATAGGGCGTGTTGAGTCCAGTTCTCTGAGCAAGGAGTAGGTCTTGTCTATTACATATTGGGTTTATGGAACGGTATCTGAGCTAATTTGAAACCCTTGTTTTATGTATCACCCCACCTCACCTTTCCCGTTAAGCAGCCATAGTGTGTTTTCTGCATGTGTGACTCTGTTCTGTTTTGTAATTCAGTTCAAGTGTAACGGGTTTTACATTCCCTCTATAAGTGATACCTTATGAGAAGTGTCCTTTTCTGTGTGACTTATTTCACTTAGAATCGTCGTACCTAAATCCACTCATCATGCTGCTATTAGCCTTATGACATTGATTTCATGGCTGAGTGATATTCCATTGTACATAAGGACCACAACTTCTTTATCCATTTTTCTCCCTCCTGGGATATTGAAGGTGGAATGAAGTGGAGGTCCTTGTCAACAGAGCAGCCCTAAACTTTGGGGTGCTTGTGTCTTGCTGATTTTTCATTTTCCCAATTTATACCCCCATGAGTGGAAGTGCCCTATGCTCTCTAAGCTGTGTGTTTTAGATGTTTCAGGACACACCGTACACTTCTCCAGAGTGGCTGTTGGCAATTTACATCCCGCCCATCAGTGTAGCAAGGCTCCCATTTCTCCATGGCCTGTCCTGCATTTCTCTTTTGAGACTTTTTTCAGCATGGCCCTTTTGACCGATGGGTAGCGAGTCTTCTTTGTAGCCCTGATTTGCCTTTCCAGGTTGCTTGGTTGGCCAAAAAGGGCGTATGCGTTTTTTCCTGAATATATTCAGGAAAAAACGCATACGCCCTTTTAGGCCAAGGGCATCATTGTCAACGTTTTGCCGCTTTTCATGTGCTTTAAAGGCGATTCGAATCTACCTCCTGAAATCTGTTTCCTGCATTTCTGCCTTGATTTCAAATCCTCTTCTTTGCCTTCCCTCAATATATTTGTGGACGAGAGTTATCATTTATAACTCTGCACGTTTGTGAATTGCAGTGCCCTGAAGCTCCATTGTACAACTCGCTTTTTTGGGAGCTGGCCGCAAAAGCGCAGGATGGCTTCAGGCCCTGTTCTGGTTCCGGGGGGGAGGATGAGCCTGTGGTTAATTCTTCTTCCTGATGGGAAAATAGAGTGACCTGTGCCTGTCCAAACACCAAGAGCTAGTCTCTCACTGGTTCCCCATCTACCCGTTCATCCTCAGGACAAATTGCAACCTGTACGGAACAGGAGGTTAAAGGTGCTGATGCTCCAAGTAGGGAGATTGTTAGTAAAGCGGCTGGAATGGCGACCCCGGGCACAAGGAGAAGAGAAATGAGGTGCGTTTTAGAAACCTTTCCCCATCACATGGTGTACCATCTTTTTTGTTTTCTCATGCATGTTTTCGATGTAGGAAGATGCCCTTGAACCTGGAGATTTGGGACCCATGCGATGGGTACCACGCAGTATTACTTTAAAGGGTCTGCGTTTGCTCACCCAACCTCACCAAACCTCTCAGCCCCAAGAGTGTCCACCCTTATGTCTCATCCAGCTGTGGGTCTAGAAATGGTCAATCCAGGTTGCATCACAGCCCCTGAACGCATTGTGTAAGAATTTCTCTCTCTTTCACTGTCTTTGTTTCATGGGTTTTTCAAAGTAATTTATTTTGATAATGGGGTTTAGCTGCTTTTCACTGCTGTGTTTATGCCGCTTTACACCCACTTGACACACTAACAGAGAGATATCAATACATAGGTTTTAAGATTATTACTAGTCAGATATATTCTTGTGCGGTGAATAGGGCGTGTTGAGTCCAGTTCTCTGAGCAAGGAGTAGGTCTTGTCTATTACATATTGGGTTTATGGAACGGTATCTGAGCTAATTTGAAACCCTTGTTTTATGTATCACCCCACCTCACCTTTCCCGTTAAGCAGCCATAGTGTGTTTTCTGCATGTGTGACTCTGTTCTGTTTTGTAATTCAGTTCAAGTGTAACGGGTTTTACATTCCCTCTATAAGTGATACCTTATGAGAAGTGTCCTTTTCTGTGTGACTTATTTCACTTAGAATCGTCGTACCTAAATCCACTCATCATGCTGCTATTAGCCTTATGACATTGATTTCATGGCTGAGTGATATTCCATTGTACATAAGGACCACAACTTCTTTATCCATTTTTCTCCCTCCTGGGATATTGAAGGTGGAATGAAGTGGAGGTCCTTGTCAACAGAGCAGCCCTAAACTTTGGGGTGCTTGTGTCTTGCTGATTTTTCATTTTCCCAATTTATACCCCCATGAGTGGAAGTGCCCTATGCTCTCTAAGCTGTGTTTTTTAGATGTTTCAGGACACACCGTACACTTCTCCAGAGTGGCTGTTGGCAATTTACATCCCGCCCATCAGTGTAGCAAGGCTCCCATTTCTCCATGGCCTGTCCTGCATTTCTGGTTTTGAGACTTTTTTCAGCATGGCCCTTTTGACCGATGGGTAGCGAGTCTTCTTTGTAGCCCTGATTTGCCTTTCCAGGTTGCTTGGTTGGCCAAAAAGGGCGTATGCGTTTTTTCCTGAATATATTCAGGAAAAAACGCATACGCCCTTTTAGGCCAAGGGCATCATTGTCAACGTTTTGCCGCTTTTCATGTGCTTTAAAGGCGATTCGAATCTACCTCCTGAAATCTGTTTCCTGCATTTCTGCCTTGATTTCAAATCCTCTTCTTTGCCTTCCCTCAATATATTTGTGGACGAGAGTTATCATTTATAACTCTGCAGGTTTGTGAATTGCAGTGCCCTGAAGCTCCATTGTACAACTCGCTTTTTTGGGAGCTGGCCGCAAAAGCGCAGGATGGCTTCAGGCCCTGTTCTGGTTCCGGGGGGGAGGATGAGCCTGTGGTTAATTCTTCTTCCTGATGGGAAAATAGAGTGACCTGTGCCTGTCCAAACACCAAGAGCTAGTCTCTCACTGGTTCCCCATCTACCCGTTCATCCTCAGGACAAATTGCAACCTGTACGGAACAGGAGGTTAAAGGTGCTGATGCTCCAAGTAGGGAGATTGTTAGTAAAGCGGCTGGAATGGCGACCCCGGGCACAAGGAGAAGAGAAATGAGGTGCGTTTTAGAAACCTTTCCCCATCACACGGTGTACCATCTTCTGGGTTTCTCATGCATGTTTTCGATGTAGGAAGATGCCCTTGAACCTGGAGATTTGGGACCCATGCGATGGGTACCACGCAGTATTACTTTAAAGGGTCTGCGTTTGCTCACCCAACCTCACCAAACCTCTCAGCCCCAAGAGTGTCCACCCTTATGTCTCATCCAGCTGTGGGTCTAGAAATGGTCAATCCAGGTTGCATCACAGCCCCTGAACGCATTGTGTAAGAATTTCTCTCTCTTTCACTGTCTTTGTTTCATGGGTTTTTCAAAGTAATTTATTTTGATAATGGGGTTTAGCTGCTTTTCACTGCTGTGTTTATGCCGCTTTACACCCACTTGACACACTAACAGAGAGATATCAATACATAGGTTTTAAGATTATTACTAGTCAGATATATTCTTGTGCGGTGAATAGGGCGTGTTGAGTCCAGTTCTCTGAGCAAGGAGTAGGTCTTGTCTATTACATATTGGGTTTATGGAACGGTATCTGAGCTAATTTGAAACCCTTGTTTTATGTATCACCCCACCTCACCTTTCCCGTTAAGCAGCCATAGTGTGTTTTCTGCATGTGTGACTCTGTTCTGTTTTGTAATTCAGTTCAAGTGTAACGGGTTTTACATTCCCTCTATAAGTGATACCTTATGAGAAGTGTCCTTTTCTGTGTGACTTATTTCACTTAGAATCGTCGTACCTAAATCCACTCATCATGCTGCTATTAGCCTTATGACATTGATTTCATGGCTGAGTGATATTCCATTGTACATAAGGACCACAACTTCTTTATCCATTTTTCTCCCTCCTGGGATATTGAAGGTGGAATGAAGTGGAGGTCCTTGTCAACAGAGCAGCCCTAAACTTTGGGGTGCTTGTGTCTTGCTGATTTTTCATTTTCCCAATTTATACCCCCATGAGTGGAAGTGCCCTATGCTCTCTAAGCTGTGTTTTTTAGATGTTTCAGGACACACCGTACACTTCTCCAGAGTGGCTGTTGGCAATTTACATCCCGCCCATCAGTGTAGCAAGGCTCCCATTTCTCCATGGCCTGTCCTGCATTTCTGGTTTTGAGACTTTTTTCAGCATGGCCCTTTTGACCGATGGGTAGCGAGTCTTCTTTGTAGCCCTGATTTGCCTTTCCAGGTTGCTTGGTTGGCCAAAAAGGGCGTATGCGTTTTTTCCTGAATATATTCAGGAAAAAACGCATACGCCCTTTTTGGCCAAGGGCATCATTGTCAACGTTTTGCCACTTTTCATGTGCTTTAAAGGCGATTCGAATCTACCTCCTGAAATCTGTTTCCTGCATTTCTGCCTTGATTTCAAATCCTCTTCTTTGCCTTCCCTCAATATATTTGTGGACGAGAGTTATCATTTATAACTCTGCACGTTTGTGAATTGCAGTGCCCTGAAGCTCCATTGTACAACTCGCTTTTTTGGGAGCTGGCCGCAAAAGCGCAGGATGGCTTCAGGCCCTGTTCTGGTTCCGGGGGGGAGGATGAGCCTGTGGTTAATTCTTCTTTCTGATGGGAAAATAGAGTGACCTGTGCCTGTCCCAACACCAAGAGCTAGTCTCTCACTGGTTCCCCGTCTACCCGTTCATCCTCAGGACAAATTGCAACCTGTACGGAACAGGAGGTTAAAGGTGCTGATGCTCCAAGTAGGGAGATTGTTAGTAAAGCGGCTGGAATGGCGAACCCGGGCACAAGGAGAAGAGAAATGAGGTGCGTTTTAGAAACCTTTCCCCATCACATGGTGTACCATCTTTTTGTTTTCTCATGCATGTTTTCGATGTAGGAAGATGCCCTTGAACCTGGAGATTTGGGACCCATGCGATGGGTACCACGCAGTATTACTTTAAAGGGTCTGCGTTTGCTCACCCAACCTCACCAAACCTCTCAGCCCCAAGAGTGTCCACCCTTATGTCTCATCCAGCTGTGCGTCTAGATATGGTCAATCCAGGTTGCATCACAGCCCCTGAACGCATTGTGTAAGAATTTCTCTCTCTTTCACTGTCTTTGTTTCATGGGTGTTTCAAAGTAATTTATTTTGATAATGGGGTTTAGCTGCTTTTCACTGCTGTGTTTATGCCGCTTTACACCCACTTGACACACTAACAGAGAGATATCAATACATAGGTTTTAAGATTATTACTAGTCAGATATATTCTTGTGCGGTGAATAGGGCGTGTTGAGTCCAGTTCTCTGAGCAAGGAGTAGGTCTTGTCTATTACATATTGGGTTTATGGAACGGTATCTGAGCTAATTTGAAACCCTTGTTTTATGTATCACCCCACCTCACCTTTCCCGTTAAGCAGCCATAGTGTGTTTTCTGCATGTGTGACTCTGTTCTGTTTTGTAATTCAGTTCAAGTGTAACGGCTTTTACATTCCCTCTATAAGTGATACCTTATGAGAAGTGTCCTTTTCTGTGTGACTTATTTCACTTAGAATCGTCGTACCTAAATCCACTCATCATGCTGCTACTAGCCTTATGACATTGATTTCATGGCTGAGTGATATTCCATTGTACATAAGGACCACAACTTCTTTATCCATTTTTCTCTTTCCTGGGATATTGAAGGTGGAATGAAGTGGAGGTCCTTGTCAACAGAGCAGCCCTAAACTTTGAGGTGCTTGTGTCTTGCTGATTTTTCATTTTCCCAATTTATATCCCCATAAGTGGAAGTGCCCTATGCTCTCTAAGCTGTGTTTTTTAGATGTTTCAGGACACACCGTACACTTCTCCAGAGTGGCTGTTGGCAATTTACATCCCGCCCATCAGTGTAGCAAGGCTCCCATTTCTCCATGGCCTGTCCTGCATTTCTGGTTTTGAGACTTTTTTCAGCATGGCCCTTTTGACCGACGGGTAGCGAGTCTTCTTTGTAGCGCTGATTTGCCTTTCCAGGTTGCTTGGTTGGCCAAAAAGGGCGTATGCGTTTTTTCCTGAATATATTCAGGAAAAAACGCATACGCCCTTTGTGGCCAAGGGCATCATTGTCAACGTTTTGCCACTTTTCATGTGCTTTAAAGGCGATTCGAATCTACCTCCTGAAATCTGTTTCCTGCAATTCTGCCTTGATTTCAAATCCTCTTCTTTGCCTTCCCTCAATATATTTGTGGACGAGAGTTATCATTTATAACTCTGCAGGTTTGTGAATTGCAGTGCCCTGAAGCTCCATTTTACAACTCGCTTTTTTGGGAGCTGGCCGCAAAAGCGCAGGATGGCTTCAGGCCCTGTTCTGGTTCCGGGGGGGAGGATGAGCCTGTGGTTAATTCTTCTTCCTGATGGGAAAATAGAGTGACCTGTGCCTGTCCCAACAACAAGAGCTAGTCTCTCACTGGTTCCCCGTATTCCCGTTCATCCTCAGGACAAATTGCAACCTGTACGGAACAGGAGGTTAAAGGTGCTGATGCTCCAAGTAGGGAGATTGTTAGTAAAGCAGCTGGAATGGCGAACCCGGGCACAAGGAGAAGAGAAATGAGGTGCGTTTTAGAAACCTTTCCCCATCACATGGTGTACCATCTTTTTTATTTTCTCATGCATGTTTTCGATGTAGGAAGATGCCCTTGAACCTGGAGATTTGGGACCCATGTGATGGGTACCACGCAGTATTACTTTAAAGGGTCTGCGTTTGCTCACCCAACCTCACCAAACCTCTCAGCCCCAAGAGTGTCCACCCTTATGTCTCATCCAGCTGTGGGTCTAGAAATGGTCAATCCAGGTTGCATCACAGCCCCTGAACGCATTGTGTAAGAATTTCTCTCTCTTTCACTGTCTTTGTTTCATGGGTTTTTCAAAGTAATTTATTTTTATAATGGGGTTTAGCTGCTTTTCACTGCTGTGTTTATGCCGCTTTACACCCACTTGACACACTAACAGAGAGATATCAATACATAGGTTTTAAGATTATTACTAGTCAGATATATTCTTGTGCGGTGAATAGGGCGTGTTGAGTCCAGTTCTCTGAGCAAGGAGTAGGTCTTGTCTATTACATATTGGGTTTATGGAACGGTATCTGAGCTAATTTGAAACCCTTGTTTTATGTATCACCCCACCTCACCTTTCCCGTTAAGCAGCCATAGTGTGTTTTCTGCATGTGTGACTCTGTTCTGTTTTGTAATTCAGTTCAAGTGTAACGGGTTTTACATTCCCTCTATAAGTGATACCTTATGAGAAGTGTCCTTTTCTGTGTGACTTATTTCACTTAGAATCGTCGTACCTAAATCCACTCATCATGCTGCTATTAGCCTTATGACATTGATTTCATGGCTGAGTGATATTCCATTGTACATAAGGACCACAACTTCTTTATCCATTTTTCTCCCTCCTGGGATATTGAAGGTGGAATGAAGTGGAGGTCCTTGTCAACAGAGCAGCCCTAAACTTTGGGGTGCTTGTGTCTTGCTGATTTTTCATTTTCCCAATTTATACCCCCATGAGTGGAAGTGCCCTATGCTCTCTAAGCTGTGTTTTTTAGATGTTTCAGGACACACCGTACACTTCTCCAGAGTGGCTGTTGGCAATTTACATCCCGCCCATCAGTGTAGCAAGGCTCCCATTTCTCCATGGCCTGTCCTGCATTTCTGGTTTTGAGACTTTTTTCAGCATGGCCCTTTTGACCGATGGGTAGCGAGTCTTCTTTGTAGCCCTGATTTGCCTTTCCAGGTTGCTTGGTTGGCCAAAAAGGGCGTATGCGTTTTTTCCTGAATATATTCAGGAAAAAACGCATACGCCCTTTTTGGCCAAGGGCATCATTGTCAACGTTTTGCCGCTTTTCATGTGCTTTAAAGGCGATTCGAATCTACCTCCTGAAATCTGTTTCCTGCATTTCTGCCTTGATTTCAAATCCTCTTCTTTGCCTTCCCTCAATATATTTGTGGACGAGAGTTATCATTTATAACTCTGCAGGTTTGTGAATTGCAGTGCCCTGAAGCTCCATTGTACAACTCGCTTTTTTGGGAGCTGGCCGCAAAAGCGCAGGATGGCTTCAGGCCCTGTTCTGGTTCCGGGGGGAGGATGAGCCTGTGGTTAATTCTTCTTCCTGATGGGAAAATAGAGTGACCTGTGCCTGTCCAAACACCAAGAGCTAGTCTCTCACTGGTTCCCCATCTACCCGTTCATCCTCAGGACAAATTGCAACCTGTACGGAACAGGAGGTTAAAGGTGCTGATGCTCCAAGTAGGGAGATTGTTAGTAAAGCGGCTGGAATGGCGAACCCGGGCACAAGGAGAAGAGAAATGAGGTGCGTTTTAGAAACCTTTCCCCATCACATGGTGTACCATCTTTTTTGTTTTCTCATGCATGTTTTCGATGTAGGAAGATGCCCTTGAACCTGGAGATTTGGGACCCATGCGATGGGTACCACGCAGTATTACTTTAAAGGGTCTGCGTTTGCTCACCCAACCTCACCAAACCTCTCAGCCCCAAGAGTGTCCACCCTTATGTCTCATCCAGCTGTGGGTCTAGAAATGGTCAATCCAGGTTGCATCACAGCCCCTGAACGCATTGTGTAAGAATTTCTCTCTCTTTCACTGTCTTTGTTTCATGGGTTTTTCAAAGTAATTTATTTTGATAATGGGGTTTAGCTGCTTTTCACTGCTGTGTTTATGCCGCTTTACACCCACTTGACACACTAACAGAGAGATATCAATACATAGGTTTTAAGATTATTACTAGTCAGATATATTCTTGTGCGGTGAATAGGGCGTGTTGAGTCCAGTTCTCTGAGCAAGGAGTAGGTCTTGTCTATTACATATTGGGTTTATGGAACGGTATCTGAGCTAATTTGAAACCCTTGTTTTATGTATCACCCCACCTCACCTTTCCCGTTAAGCAGCCATAGTGTGTTTTCTGCATGTGTGACTCTGTTCTGTTTTGTAATTCAGTTCAAGTGTAACGGGTTTTACATTCCCTCTATAAGTGATACCTTATGAGAAGTGTCCTTTTCTGTGTGACTTATTTCACTTAGAATCGTCGTACCTAAATCCACTCATCATGCTGCTATTAGCCTTATGACATTGATTTCATGGCTGAGTGATATTCCATTGTACATAAGGACCACAACTTCTTTATCCATTTTTCTCCCTCCTGGGATATTGAAGGTGGAATGAAGTGGAGGTCCTTGTCAACAGAGCAGCCCTCAACTTTGGGGTGCTTGTGTCTTGCTGATTTTTCATTTTCCCAATTTATACCCCCATGAGTGGAAGTGCCCTATGCTCTCTAAGCTGTGTTTTTTAGATGTTTCAGGACACACCGTACACTTCTCCAGAGTGGCTGTTGGCAATTTACATCCCGCCCATCAGTGTAGCAAGGCTCCCATTTCTCCATGGCCTGTCCTGCATTTCTGGTTTTGAGACTTTTTTCAGCATGGCCCTTTTGACCGATGGGTAGCGAGTCTTCTTTGTAGCGCTGATTTGCCTTTCCAGGTTGCTTGGTTGGCCAAAAAGGGCGTATGCGTTTTTTCCTGAATATATTCAGGAAAAAACGCATACGCCCTTTGTGGCCAAGGGCATCATTTTCAACGTTTTGCCACTTTTCATGTGCTTTAAAGGCGATTCGAATCTACCTCCTGAAATCTGTTTCCTGCAATTCTGCCTTGATTTCAAATCCTCTTCTTTGCCTTCCCTCAATATATTTGTGGACGAGAGTTATCATTTATAACTCTGCAGGTTTGTGAATTGCAGTGCCCTGAAGCTGCATTTTACAACTCGCTTTTTTGGGAGCTGGCCGCAAAAGCGCAGGATGGCTTCAGGCCCTGTTCTGGTTCCGGGGGGGAGGATGAGCCTGTGGTTAATTCTTCTTCCTGATGGGAAAATAGAGTGACCTGTGCCTGTCCCAACAACAAGAGCTAGTCTCTCACTGGTTCCCCGTATTCCCGTTCATCCTCAGGACAAATTGCAACCTGTACGGAACAGGAGGTTAAAGGTGCTGATGCTCCAAGTAGGGAGATTGTTAGTAAAGCAGCTGGAATGGCGAACCCGGGCACAAGGAGAAGAGAAATGAGGTGCGTTTTAGAAACCTTTCCCCATCACATGGTGTACCATCTTTTTTATTTTCTCATGCATGTTTTCGATGTAGGAAGATGCCCTTGAACCTGGAGATTTGGGACCCATGTGATGGGTACCACGCAGTATTACTTTAAAGGTTCTGCGTTTGCTCACCCAACCTCACCAAACCTCTCAGCCCCAAGAGTGTCCACCCTTATGTCTCATCCAGCTGTGGGTCTAGAAATGGTCAATCCAGGTTGCATCACAGCCCCTGAACGCATTGTGTAAGAATTTCTCTCTCTTTCACTGTCTTTGTTTCATGGGTTTTTCAAAGTAATTTATTTTGATAATGGGGTTTAGCTGCTTTTCACTGCTGTGTTTATGCCGCTTTACACCCACTTGACACACTAACAGAGAGATATCAATACATAGGTTTTAAGATTATTACTAGTCAGATATATTCTTGTGCGGTGAATAGGGCGTGTTGAGTCCAGTTCTCTGAGCAAGGAGTAGGTCTTGTCTATTACATATTGGGTTTATGGAACGGTATCTGAGCTAATTTGAAACCCTTGTTTTATGTATCACCCCACCTCACCTTTCCCGTTAAGCAGCCATAGTGTGTTTTCTGCATGTGTGACTCTGTTCTGTTTTGTAATTCAGTTCAAGTGTAACGGGTTTTACATTCCCTCTATAAGTGATACCTTATGAGAAGTGTCCTTTTCTGTGTGACTTATTTCACTTAGAATCGTCGTACCTAAATCCACTCATCATGCTGCTATTAGCCTTATGACATTGATTTCATGGCTGAGTGATATTCCATTGTACATAAGGACCACAACTTCTTTATCCATTTTTCTCCCTCCTGGGATTTTGAAGGTGGAATGAAGTGGAGGTCCTTGTCAACAGAGCAGCCCTAAACTTTGGGGTGCTTGTGTCTTGCTGATTTTTCATTTTCCCAATTTATACCCCCATGAGTGGAAGTGCCCTATGCTCTCTAAGCTGTGTTTTTTAGATGTTTCAGGACACACCGTACACTTCTCCAGAGTGGCTGTTGGCAATTTACATCCCGCCCATCAGTGTAGCAAGGCTCCCATTTCTCCATGGCCTGTCCTGCATTTCTGGTTTTGAGACTTTTTTCAGCATGGCCCTTTTGACCGATGGGTAGCGAGTCTTCTTTGTAGCCCTGATTTGCCTTTCCAGGTTGCTTGGTTGGCCAAAAAGGGCGTATGCGTTTTTTCCTGAATATATTCAGGAAAAAACGCATACGCCCTTTTTGGCCAAGGGCATCATTGTCAACGTTTTGCCACTTTTCATGTGCTTTAAAGGCGATTCGAATCTACCTCCTGAAATCTGTTTCCTGCATTTCTGCCTTGATTTCAAATCCTCTTCTTTGCCTTCCCTCAATATATTTGTGGACGAGAGTTATCATTTATAACTCTGCACGTTTGTGAATTGCAGTGCCCTGAAGCTCCATTGTACAACTCGCTTTTTTGGGAGCTGGCCGCAAAAGCGCAGGATGGCTTCAGGCCCTGTTCTGGTTCCGGGGGGGAGGATGAGCCTGTGGTTAATTCTTCTTCCTGATGGGAAAATAGAGTGACCTGTGCCTGTCCCAACACCAAGAGCTAGTCTCTCACTGGTTCCCCATCTACCCGTTCATCCTCAGGACAAATTGCAACCTGTACGGAACAGGAGGTTAAAGGTGCTGATGCTCCAAGTAGGGAGATTGTTAGTAAAGCGGCTGGAATGGCGACCCCGGGCACAAGGAGAAGAGAAATGAGGTGCGTTTTAGAAATCTTTCCCCATCACATGGTGTACCATCTTTTTGTTTTCTCATGCATGTTTTGGATGTAGGAAGATGCCCTTGAACCTGGAGATTTGGGACCCATGCGATGGGTACCACGCAGTATTACTTTAAAGGATCTGCGTTTGCTCACCCAACCTCACCAAACCTCTCAGCCCCAAGAGTGTCCACCCTTATGTCTCATCCAGCTGTGGGTCTAGATATGGTCAATCCAGGTTGCATCACAGCCCCTGAACGCATTGTGTAAGAATTTCTCTCTCTTTCACTGTCTTTGTTTCATGGGTTTTTCAAAGTAATTTATTTTTATAATGGGGTTTAGCTGCTTTTCACTGCTGTGTTTATGCCGCTTTACACCCACTTGACACACTAACAGAGAGATATCAATACATAGGTTTTAAGATTATTACTAGTCAGATATATTCTTGTGTGGTGAATAGGGCGTGTTGAGTCCAGTTCTCTGAGCAAGGAGTAGGTCTTGTCTATTACATATTGGGTTTATGGAACGGTATCTGAGCTAATTTGAAACCCTTGTTTTATGTATCACCCCACCTTACCTTTCCCGTTAAGCAGCCATAGTGTGTTTTCTGCATGTGTGACTCTGTTCTGTTTTGTAATTCAGTTCAAGTGTAACGGTTTTTACAGTCCCTCTATAAGTGATACCTTATGAGAAGTGTCCTTTTCTGTGTGACTTATTTCACTTAGAATCGTCGTAC